>NW_023270305.1:16503139-16749268 GCF_011800145.1 Mirounga leonina | reverse complement strand
TTATTTATTTATTTATTTATTTATTTATTTATTTATTTATTTATTTAAGATTTTATTTATTTGAGAGAGAGAGAATGAGAGACAGAGAGCATGAGAGGGAGGAGGGTCAGAGGGAGAAGCAGACTCCCTGCTGAGCAGGGAGCCCGATGCGGGACTCGATCCCGGGACTCCAGGATCATGACCTGAGCCGAAGGCAGTCGCCTAACCAACTGAGCCACGCAGTTGCCTCCTTGGTGCTTTTAAACCTAGAATCTGGAAGAGGGAATCAAAATGGGCTCACTGGAAAAAAAACACACTTTCTCTGCTCCAGGGGACAGTGTGAAGTGGGCATGCCGGGGCTGGAGGCGGGGAGAGGTCCTCTGTAGCGGTGGTGCTGGGAGTCCGGGACCTGGGGACTGGGACTCTGCTGGCTTTCCCCTTCACTCTTTTCCCTTCTCCTTTTCTTTTCATATGGGGGGTCGGGTAAGGCCCCCACATATGGATTCGATCCATAGCAACACCTGATTTACCCGCACAGCTCTGTGCTTATGTTAAGTGGCTCCCTCTTCTTAGGTGTTCTTTTGTTCTTTTCCATCCTGGAAAATGCTTCTCATACCTCACGTCTCCACTCACATGTCCACTCCTCCAAGGTACATAGTCTCCATAGCCCCCTCCCTGCCTCTACAAGAGAGGCCCACTCCCTCCTTTGTGTTCCCCACGAGTGTGTGACCCCATGCCTTTTCTTGCCATTTCTGAGTCTTCTTGCACCCCCATGCCCTGTCCCCCCCATTGCAGAGATCAGTTTGTGGACCCCATAAGGACATTCGGCATATGTTCTATACATCAGGTTGAAGAGACCCGTGAGTGAATCTTCTGGCACCAAGCACAGTGCCTGGGAAATATGTACAAGGCTAGGGAAAGAGACAGACCCATAACTTGAGCTGCCCCACATTCTTTGCCCTGGGCCACTGAATAGGCTGAGCACCATGAACTCACTCCTGGGGTCCTCCCTTCAAATGCCCACTGGCCAAAATAGAGTCCAGGGAGCCGACAATCTGGCCAGCAGTTGACTGGATTGAAGCCCACAATTAACTGCTGAATTTTGATGGTAGGGGAGCTCCTGAATGAAGCCACTGGAAGGACTGTTAAAATGCAAGTGGTGTCTGGAAAGAATAAAATAAGCAACTGTGGCTCATCGTGCAGCACTCGTTTGTGAAGACTGTGAACCCTTTTCCACGCTGTTGAACCAGTTTGCCCGTAGGTTTGTGAGGGAGCGGCAGAGGTTAGAGGTTAGCCCGGTGCTTTAGCCGGGCTCACGGCCACAGCCCAGGATTGTCAGAACTGCAGCTTCCTGATTCCATCCTCAGAAGATTTTTGTCTCTCTGTAAGACTTTTGACTCACAGCCCATTCTCTTTTAGAGAAAATCTTTGTCTTTTAGCGCTTGTTCACTTCCAGTGTCTTTCAGCATGAAGAAAAGATTTTCTAGTGGAATCTCGACGCATGTCAGTGTGACCCTGCCTTCGCGGGTGTCCCCTGCTCAAGAGCAAAATGGCGAGGAGTCAGGGTCGCAACTTCCAGGGCTAATGATGGTTTTAAATCATCCTAGAGGATTAGGAACGACCGGCGGCCCTCATGTGTGCCACTATAACTTGTCACCCCCAAACCCTGCCTTATCTCCAGGCATAAAAGCCACATTAAGTTTTAAGGCCCGATTCAAAAATGCATTATAGATAACCATGACACCTTGATATGGATTCTTCACAAAGGAGCCTGGACATTTGACTTGACATATTGAGGTTCTACCACTGATAGAATTGTTTGGGGTTTAACGGCTTCCAGTGATTATTAAGCAAATGCTACATCTTTCTATAGGAAATGTTGACCCCAGAAGTGCATTTTAAGGAGAGTATGTGTAGGTGGTGTGTGTGTATGTGTGTAAAGCATCAACATTCTCAGGCTTTTTCCCTTGTCTTCTTCCTAATGGAAAAGCGAGATACTTGAGAATTTGAAGAGAATCCAGAGTCAAAGGATATAGTACACTAAAGAAGAGTGCTTGGGAGCAAGAATGAAATACTAGATAACATGATAGCACCCTGATGTTTTAAAATTTCATTTTTTTACTGTAGAAGAAAATATCCTGGCTAGAAATTATGTTTTTGGGTTCTCATTGCTCTCCCACTAGTTAGCTAGGTAATCTTAGATAAGTTATTGTGAGTTTTAAGAGCTAACACTTTATTGGGTTTTTGCAGCAGTTTTTTGAGTCGGGTTTTGCCTCCATTTCTGATATAACCATCCTAACAGCCCCACAAGGAAAGTATGATTGCTTTTCCCATTTGCACAAGGGCTTAGAGAGGTTAAGTCACCTGCCCAAGTGGAAGAGCTGGGCTCTTGCTCAGGGCTCCCAGACTCCTAACACCTGCCATTAGCCACCTTGCTTTGCTGCCTGTTGTGAGTCCAACAACATGGTCCACAATGGAGGCAAATATCCGCTAAGCCCCTACTGTGAGCCCAGGCCTGGGAACGGGATGGAGACAGGTGTGGCCCCAGCCCTCAGAGCTTGCAGAGCAGGACAACCAAGTTCCCCCTTTGTTTCTTGATCTTTTTCTAGTGTAAGTAAAGATTTCAGATCCTTGGCATCCCTTTCAACTTGAAAGTTTATGAGCATTTAAATTATTTGCAAAGACTTCTGGTCTTCCATTTCTTTATTAATATTAGTCACACACTTTTATTGGATGACTGTCATGTGCCAGGTACTCTGCTGAGGGTTTTTATAGGACTGTTGAATTTAGCTTTCATGCCAGTCCAGGGACAGGCTGCAAGTGAGGAGATGGAGGCTCAGAGAAGTGACCTTGGCCAAGGTCATTTGGTTTATAAATGGCAGAGTGGGACTTGAACCCAGCTCTGTCAGCCCCACGCTTTCCCTACGCAGGCAACTTCTTGAGCCATTGCACTTGAAATTTAATAAGCTCTGTTCATTTAAACAAGCTAATTTCTCTAACTACAGATCTCATGGGAATAGGAATCTAGGTAAATGAGCAGTCTTGAAGCTGGGCAGCCGTCTGTTTATTAGGTGGCATTGGATACCAGAGAATTCAGACCCGGACGGCCTCAACCTGGGTGTTAGGTTTGTTTGAAGCTGAGAATGAATCTGGGAACCTTCACTGCAGGGAGAGCTAACATTTCACCACGATGAATTGAACTTGGGAAGTTATTAGGTATAGAAACAACAACAATAACAAAGAACTAATATTTATATACCTCTTTTTAGTTTTGTAGGTCCGTCCACATCCATTATCTCTTTTGATAAGAGGAAAAGAATAATGGAATGAGTTGGAAGCCTGCAAAAATATAAAATGATATTGAGTCTGCCAGGGAGAGACTCAGAGCAATGAGAAAAAGGAGCAGGGTCACTCATCAGAAGTAGACTGGCTTATCTTTAAATCCCTGGTCAGGAAGGCGGCTGAGCAGTAGATAAATGTAAGAAGGACCATGAAGCTGAGAATAAATGGAGCAATCTTTTTCTGAATGGAAGGTAGCTGAAATTCCATGGCTAGGGAAGGGGAGGGGTGGAAGTATTCAGAAATTATGGCCTGAGAAGAATCTCTCAAGCTGTCAGGCCGCGGGGGATGACAGTGACCCATCAGGAGTGGCCCAGGATAGATGGGGCTGTAAATCACAGAGAGAAGCATTATGGACATCACAAGGCACTGCTGTGCCAGAGTGGAGAATGGGCTGGATGGGGTCTCCCAGGCTCTGGGCATGATGGAATTGATCGTGTCAACCTTGGGAAGGCTCAAAATTCAATCAATTTGCTTTTACAAATGGGCTTGTGGGGGTAGTTAAGTCATTCTGAAGATCCACAAGTCATTTTTCCCCCTCTCCCAAGAACCTATTTAACATAAATAAGATTATATTCTGTTGGGTAAGAATATGTGTGCCGGAGCAGGGGAGGGGTTCTGGGTGTCCTGGCCTCTGTGTTTCCTGGTTCCATCAATGCCCATAGAAGCAGTCTGCAGTGGTGCAGATGAGGCCTGGGGCTCTGGCATGGATGGTCTTGGCTTCAAGTCCCGAATCGACCACCCATCATGGGCCAGTCCCTTCAGCTCTCAGCCTTCTGGTTCTCTCAGCTTCGGTTTTATCATCTGTAGAATGGGGACAATCATATGTCATGATAGCTCATTGTGAGGATCAAATGAGCTCACAATTAAAGCATGTAACACAGGGTCTAGTATAGGGTAAGTGGTCAAAAGCAGTTATTAAAGGCAGAAATCATTGTATCTCTTTACCCAGGAATCACAATCCAACAGATGAAGAGTGTAGGAGAAAATTTCTTCTGGGTTCTGTTGCATAAATAACCTCAAACTCTTTCTGCTTTACCCCGTTTATATCTCTCTCCTTCATGCTGCTTGTTTGTATCATGGGATGGCCACCGATGCTCTGCTCCAAGCTGTCAGCAGCTGAAGATCTGCTCTGTGCACCTTCTCATTCTGGGGTTCAGAAGGAAGGGGCACCTCTTCTCTGAGCCTCAATATTCTCATGGCAGAGGAAACTAGTACGAGCGAGCCTCTGCTTGCAGCTGGTACCTTGCCATGTCTACATACCTTCCAACTGCCCAAAGAAATCCCGAGGTCCAGGCTACCATCGGTGGGGCAGGGAAGCATATTCTCCCATGGAGGGTGGGAAGGAGAGACAATATTTTCAGGACAGTAATGGAGTCCCCCTCATGCTCAAGACCATGGTTGTAAACAAAGTCATTTGATGAGTCAGGGAGAGAGTGGTTGTTCACCGAAGCGGTGGTCACATGGTCAGAGAATGGGCTTTTGCCAAATCTTGCTCTTAGCTCTGGCACTATATGGAGAGAGGCTGAATGTTAGGGGGGCTGTGCCCGAGTTTCCCCCCCACTGGGGCACTCAGGTCTTGCTGCGTCTGTACCTCTACCTGTGACTGGCAGTGACCTCCCTGATCCTGAGCTCTCAGCACTTTGGTGGCGGTTCCAGGTCTGTGTGAGTTGACGGTGAGTCGGTGTCTCCCTAAGCAGGTGGATGATGTAAATGTTAACTCTGATTCTCAGGCAGAATCAGAATTTAGCAGTTTCTTACAGTTCTCCCCAGAATCATAAAGTGTTCTTCTTTATGGGCCTCAGACTTGTCATTTTTAAATGAGATGTGGTAGAGTGATCTCTAAGGCCATTTCCAGTGTCTGTGGTCTATGACCATGATGATTTGACAAGTGCTTGGGAGGCATGAATGACACACTTGATCAGAAACTTCCTGATGTACATTAATTAGTGTTAATTGCAACATTACACTTGTTAAAGTTGCATTGCATTGCCCACATTACTATAAAAGGGTGATTGTCACCCAGCATCCTCTCCAGGTCTCCTATTACCCTGGGGTGCTTGGTTTCCTATATCCACCTCTTCCAAAAATCTGCAAAGTGTCACTGACATGTGCATGACTGATCATTATTTCCATTTTTGGAGGAGATGAGTCTTTACCCCCCAAAGAAATGACTTTCAAATACCATGGTGTTGGGGGCCTCCATCCAAGACTTGAGCCATGTGGCCTGAGGCAGGTCTCTGGCTATGTGAAATTAAGGCAAGGGAACGTTTAGCTGCTAGGAGTTCTTTGTTTTTATTTTTTGTTTTTTATTTTTTTAATTTTTTTAAAGATTTTATTTATTTATTTGAGAGAGAGAATGAGAGAGAGAGAGCATGAGAGGGGGGAGGGTGGAGTTCTTTGTTTTTAGATGCAGGTTCACAGTTTATTAGTTCAATGACTTTAGGTTAATCACATATATAAAACAGGACTTATGATACCTAACCTGCCCACCTCCGAGAGATTCTGAGCACATAGAAAGAATAATGTGAAAATACTTTGTAAACAGTTTAATATTACTCAAATATACAGCATTGTTAGTGGTTCTCTCTAGGAGGAAAAGAAGCTAACTGCCACTTCTCTTAGAGACAGGCTCTGCCTAAAAAGGAAGTCCTACCCCCTCAAATATTTGTTTTGAGGGTTCCAGGAGACAGGAGAAGGACTATCAAGTCTGTAACTCCTTTGTAGCAGAGAGAACAAAAGACAGAATTTCAAACTCACCTTTAGAAATCCCAGGGCACAGAAATCCAGATTTCCATCAAAGGCATTCGGGGATTCAGACTCAGGCTGCTTTGACCTTGGAAACTCCCACTTTTTCATCCTAAAACAGGTTGAAAGTTGGCTAGGTACTAACAGACTTTACCAAATAGAAGACATGGTCTTTTTACTCCGGTGACGACATACAGTCTGATTGGCGTGGGGGAAAGGTAGATTCACTGAATGGCTAAATCTCAGTGCAAGTGGTATGGGGTATAGGGTCTATTGCCAAAATGAATGCCTGGTTAAGACAGTGGGCAGAGCTTGCTTTTCTCCTACATGTATGTTCTGTGTTCCATGGAAAGTGTACATGGCCTGGAGATACTCATTTAGGGGACTGAAACCCTTAGGAGGTACACATTTTTGGAAGCATTTCTGCCAGATGCATATGTAAAGCACCCTGTTGTCTTGTTTTATCAGCTTACTCTCAGTAGCATCTAGCAATAGCTGGCTAGCTGGTGGTTTTCCTTTTCACTTAACAAGCTGCATCAATAAATGAAGTGACTGCTTGGTCAGGCATTTAGGGCTAGGAATACTTGAGACCATCTTCCTCAGGGTCTTCATCCACCTCATCTGACCATCTCCCACCCCCACCTCATTTTCATTCATTCTCTCTCTAGAGATAGATCCATAGATCCAGATCTCCTTCCTTCTTTCTCCTCTCACCCTTCTGCAGAGGAACTGGACAGCTCTGGAAACATTTTGTTCTGTTCAAATGTACTTTTAAATGTTACCAAAGTAAAAAGACACAACTTTTAAAGAAGAAGCTGCAAGACTAGTAGTTTTCTATTCATAGTCACTTTTTGGTTTAAATTAACTTCTACCCAGTGGTTTTCAGACTGTGTCCAGGGATGGAGATGTCCCCACTTTTGATTACACCATAGCTTCATGAATTTTATACACTGGGATAATCTTAGGACTTCACTTGTGAAATGTTCTGATACAGATAAACAGCATGCAAATCCCTCTTTTATATCAACAGAGAGTTTCCTAAGAGTAAGAGGAAGTGGTGTACTGGATGTTGGAGTAAGATTTTTCAAATAGTAAAGAAACAGTCTTAGAAATTGGCATGTGACTCGATATTTTTTTTTTAAGATTTTTTATTTATTTGACAGAGAGAGATACAGCGAGAGAGGGAACACAAGCAGCGGGAGTGGGAGAGGGAGAAGCAGGCTTCCCGCTGAGCAGGGAGCCCGATGCGGGGCTCGATCCCAGGACCCTGGGATCATGACCTGAGCCGAAGGCAGACGCTTAACGACTGAGCCACCCAGGCGCCCCTCGATATTTTTTTCCAAGTGGTTTTGAATGAAAGTGTAAAAAATATGAAGACTGTGCTTATAGTAAGAGGAAATCGTTTTTGAGAAATTGATAGGAAGTCACATACATATCTTGAACTTGACTTCTGTGAACTTAGAGTACTCCAGAGCTAATATGGCATACTCAAAAGAAGCATTAGTGAGGTGTTTTTGTTTTTTTGTTGTTGTTGTTTGCTTGTTTCTTTCTTTCTTTCTTTTTTTTTTTTGGTGATGGTGGGGAATTACATGGTAGGTTTCAAGACCACTGGTGCCCACGAGTCTCTGACTTGTGAAGGAGGCTCAGTCCCTAGAGCAGCACAGCCCCTGGAATCTGTACTTGTTGTGGTTGAACAAAGGGAAAATCCCTTTAAAGAAAATAGGTGCCATGGAGATAGTAATTTGGAACAGTTGAGAATTAATCCAGAAATTAACCCTGCTGTATCTAGGGGTTTATATTTCTCTGAATCCTGCTTTGAATTTTATTATTTTTTTTTTTTTTTTTTTTTTTTTTTTGAGAGAGAGGGGTGAGGGGAGGGACAGAGAGAGAGAAGGAGGGAGAGCATCTCAAGCCGACTCCATGCCCAGCACGGAGCCTGACACAGGGCTCAATCTCACAACTCTGAGATCATGACCTGAGCCGAAATCAAGAGTCAGATGTTTAATCGACTGAGACACCCAGGTGCCCCTGAATTGTATCACTCCTTACATAAGCAAGTAAATGTTAATAAATGAAGTTGTATTAACCTTGATCATTAGCTAATACGTAGTCCCTTTTTTATAAAAAAGATAATTGATTGGGGCACCTGGGTGGCTCAGTTGGTTGGGCGACTGCCTTTGGCTCAGGTCATGATCCTGGAGTCCCGGGATCGAGTCCCGCATCGGGCTCCCTGCTCAGCAGGGAGTCTGCTTCTCCCTCTGACCCTCCTCCCTCTCATGCCCTCTCCCTTTCTCTCTCTCTCAAATAAATAAAATCTTTGAAAAAAAAAAAAAGATAATTGATTGAACTATATGCTCAGTGTCTCCAGGCCCAACCATCCACACCCAGGAACAGCCGTGATAACTGGGTCTTGACTCGTGTGACCAGAGTCCACGGCGTCCGTATTTACCGGTGGGCAACTAGCTGAGTCCCGACCTTGCTGAGTCTCCAGAGGTGACACACAACTAGCGAACCCTCTTCTC
The DNA here is from genome assembly GCF_011800145.1 of Mirounga leonina. NCBI lineage: Eukaryota > Metazoa > Chordata > Mammalia > Carnivora > Phocidae > Mirounga > Mirounga leonina. The sequence goes on along the minus strand of NW_023270305.1, from coordinate 16,740,680 downwards.
ATAAGTGTCTCTCCTCAAATGGATGGTGGAGAGAAAGGTGCCCCAAAGTTTTTATGGTTACCTTACCTGACATGCCCATTTGCCAAAGATTTGCCCCTTTAGCCTTTTGAAGCTCCCTTGTGACATCTGAACACAGGGATGTTTCTTTCTTTTGAAATAAAGGTCTTTGAATGTAGCCATCCTTCCAGTGAGCCCAAGAAAAGATTGTCTGGCTGAGTTTTAAATTAAATGAAGCTACCAGGAAATGAGACAAGAGAAACAGGAACAGACAGGATTTGGGTTCAGTGGAAGATGCAGCGTAATGGGCTGTCGAAACCTTTCCTGCTCAGTGTGATCTCTGGAATAGCACTAGCGGTGCCCAGGGGAGTTTTTAAAAAATGCAGAGTCCTAAGTCCTGCCCCAGACCTGCTGAACCCGAATCTGCATTTTAACAAGACTTCCAGGGTGACAGTTTAAAAAATGGGCCCCAATTCCTTGATATTCCTGCCATTGAGAGGTGGGGAGCCCGTGTCCCCTCCCTTTGGACCTGGTTCGGCTTATGACTGTTTTGACCAATAGCATATGGCAGGAGTGACTCTGAGTGACCTTCCGAGCGTAGGTCAGAAATGGCCAAGTAGCTTTCTCCCGATTCTCTTGAGATGCTCACTGTGGGGGAAACCAGCTGCAGTGTGAGAAGTCTGAGCATCCTCACATAGCCAGGAAGGTGCTTGGATAATCTGTCCCTCCTAACCCTCGACTTCCAGCCATCCTTGCGAATGAAGCCACCGTGGGCCCTCAGGGACCAGCCCATCCACCAGCTGAGTATGACCAGATGACCCCAGTTGATGCCACATGGAGCAGAAGGATGGCCTGGTCAAGCCCTGCTGGAGTTTATGAACCATAAAACTCATGGGATATAATAAAATGGTGTTGTTTTAAGCCACTACATTTTGATGGTGCTTTGTTAGGCATCAAGATATCCGAAATGTACCTGTACCAGGTGAACTGTATGCCCAGTAAAACTTTAGAAGCACTGGAAAAAAAATCAACCACTCAGGGAGGCATTGGGAGAAATGTGCCGAAGTGGTCGAAATGCTGGGGTGGATGAAGGTGTTCCTGATTTCAAGTGGGACTCTTCCTCTTTCGGGCTTTCTCTTCTCATGTTTACTGTGTAAACTGTGGCAAGTCTTACAACAAGAATGTGAAAACCGACATCTGTTACGTATCTACTCTGCCAAGCATTGAGTTAAGTGCTTCACAGTGTTATATCCACTCCTCTTCATAACAACTTAATGAGTTAGGTATACTTCTTCCCATGTTATCAGTGATGGAGCTGAAGCCAAAGAGGTTATAGGACTTGCCCAAGGTGAACCACCTAGAAGTTAAACGTAGGTCTCTCTGATTTGAATGCCTCTTTTCCTCAGGTTGTACCATCTTCTGATGGCACAAGGTTGAGATTCACTTACCCTCAGGCCAGACAAGTTACTGTCAGCCAAAGGCACTCTTCCATCCTTCTCTTCCCTCCCGGGGGAAAGCAGACATGGCTGGTATCACTGGCCTGAGTTTTGAGTTTAATCTTTTCTAATTTTTTTATATCCAATCTCTGATGGAGGGCTAACAAAGACCAAGATGCAGGTGACCAAAGAGGTACAGGACCAGGTGTCCGTGTACTGCACACCTGTGATCGATTTTTCTTAGGCAGCAGGCTCAAAGGTAATTAATTGGCCTAAGAGGAAATTCTGTCTCATTCTTCAAGGAGTGAATAGACTTGAGCCTAGTTTTTACCCCACTGAGTTTGAGTTCCTCAACTTTGTATTTATCTCATGAATGAGAAATGCATTTCATTTCAGCATTTTTTTAAAAAGATTTTATTTATTTATTTGACAGAGAGATAGAGAACACAAGTAGGCAGAGGGAGAGGGAGAAGCAGGCTCCCCGCAGAGCAGGGAGCCCGATGCGGGACTCGATCCCAGGACTCTGGGATCATGACTTGAGCCGAAGGCAGCCGCTTAACCGACTGAGCCACCCAGGCGCCCTCATTTCAGCATTTTTTACTGAAGGTCATTTTTTGCCTGGTGCAGTACCAGCACTTTTGGGCAGTGGGGTACAGATGAAAAGATTTGACAACCACCTTGAGACTTCATCATCATGCACTGATGAATATCACTGGGCAGAGGCTGGAGGATCGACAGTCTGGAAGGGGCAGGGAATGTTTTCTAGATAAGGTAGGCAAAGGTGGGCCTTGAGGATTTCACAGAGTTGGGGTTAAGAGCATTTAGGCCGGGGGCACCAAAAGCAAGGGCCTAGAGTGAGGAAAATGGCCATGGCAAATCCTAATGGCCAACAGACCTCAGTGGCTGGAGTCAGTCCAGGCTTTGTGTTGTGTGTGGAAGGAGTGAGTTTGGGGTGGGGGCCCCCAATCCTGTTGACCTTCTTAAAAGGGAAGTCAAGAGATTCTTTATTGCCTTTTTTTTTATTTTTAAGAAAAAATTCTGTCAGTATCAAGGGTAGGCTTACTTGTTTTTTCCATTTATGACCAAGTAAAAGATGTTTGGGTATTAGGTAGAGTTGCTAGATTTAGCAAATATTCAGGATACCCAGTTAAATTTGAATTTCAGATAAACGTGTTCCATACAATATTTGGGATAGTCATGTGCTCTCCCAAATTTATTCATTTTGCAATTCAAATTTAATTTGGTGTCCTGTATTTTATCAGGTAACTCTAGTATTATGAAAACATAAACAGCTCCTCTGACTTCTCATGTCTATTCCACAGGGGTGGTGAGACCTACTTGGTATTGTCTATTTATAAATGAGTGAAGTTTCAATTTAGCCCAGTGTAATAGTTCATGTCAAGACATCATGTTACGCTTATACATTATTTTTTCTGACCTGTACGCAGTTTTCACTTGGTTTCTTCCTGCCTGCCTTTATTCTCCTGATTTTGACACTTTCAAGTCTGACAGCCATAGTTCTGGAAAGTGTTCTGGACCAAGCCAAGGTTTGCCATGAGGAGACACCAAGGCTCTCATACTTCTAATCCTTCACCTCCTTTTGTGTTTCATAGCAGACTTGGAAGTTATGATGTGTATTTAGACAACCTCAAATGGTGTCCCTGTTTGCACATGGACACGTTGGGTTGGGGCTGTGGTGCTGGTGGGGGTCTTCAGCAGGCTGCTGAAGAGCTGGGACTCAGGAAATGAAGGTGTCACACAGTGGGGCGGGCCCCCTCCTAGGACTCACTGGATTAGGGAGCCTCCAGTGCGTCTCTCTCCAATTTGATGGCAGTCGACATCATTGAAGATTGGAGGTGTAAGACTAGGGAAAAGGGAGGTGTAGATAGAATGAGGAGAATGATGAGAGAGTGATTCATTCTGACCTGGAGCAGGTGAAGGGGCTGTGGGAGGGTGAGGAGTTAGGAAAAGTTTCACAGAAGAGGTGACATTTCAGTGAAGCTTTCAGAAGCTGAGTGGAACTTCTGCCCTGTTCTTGCCTGTGGAATCTCGTCTTCTCTCCCAGTCTCATCACGTGACTTTGTGCAGAGTACAAGGGCTCAGCTTGTGATAGCATGTGGAGGAGTCAGGGAGACAGGAAGCAGGCTGCCATGTCTGGGGGAGCTGGTAGGGGAGGCCCCCTGCCCCCGGGAACAGAGGTTTGCTGTACCCGCCATGCCGCCATGCCCCTTGCTCCAGAGTCAGAATGCTGTTCAGCCCCATCCCTCTCTCTTGCTTCCTGTAAGATACAGAAATGCTGCTCTTTGAAACTTGGTAAAAGCACCAACCTGCCAATCAGAAGAGGGAAGATCATAATTAATGATAATAGCCCTGTTTTAATTATAGATATTTAGCAAGTTAGCAGAACAATACCAGTAACACGACTCCACACTGAATGGATTGGGAGCAGCCTGCTCTTTCTCTCGCATTCACTCGGTGCCTCTGGAGTTCCACAAGGTTCAGCTCCCTGTATCTGGAGGGCTTATCAGTGATTGCTTAGTGGTGTGCATCTTTCCTTTCCCCAGCAAGGTCTTTCTTCTTGGCTTTCTTCCATACCTTTTGCATCTCATGCCAGGTGCATCTGGCCTTGAGTCAGTGACCTTGGGGTGCAAGGTTGAAGATAGACCTCCATTCTGTTGGGGCAGAGAGGCAAGGTCTGGGGTATACAGATCCCACTGAGGCCCCTTCTGAGCTGTTCTTCTTGGTTCATCTCTCTGTTCTGGTCAGACTTAGAATTCTAGAAAGTCAGCCCTGGAAGGGACCTTAGAGATCCTCTAATCCAGAGTGCTCAAACTCTTCAAGACGAGAAGAGCTTCTCCAGTTGAAGGGGAGGGTAAGAGAATGCCCTGCTCACTCAAACCCCTGCTCACTCAGCCTCTACCTTGCCCCTGGCTTGAACCAGCTGGTTGTTTCTTAAGGAACCCTTAAGACTCCTTGGACAAGTTGTTCATTACCCTCTTTTTTTTTTTTTTTTTACAATGGGGTGACTAAAGGAAATACAGCTTTTTTATACCCTAGCAATTAGAGACTGGACGAATTAAAACCCAGACCTCCTCCTTTCCAGATACATGCCACTATAATAAACCCACTTAGGTTATTCTTTCAGTGCTGCAAATCCAAATCCATCTATCCATAGATCCCAAAGGACCTATAACAGAGGAAAAGAGGAGCATAGGTAGGTCTTGGGGTCAAGGACAACCCCTAAATCAGTGACTTTTCATCTGTGGTCCATAAGTCGGGTGTGTGTGTGTGTGTAGGTTGCATGTATGGGTTCTTTTTTTTCTTTGTGAGAAAAGGATCCATAGTTTTCATCAGATTACGGCAGGATTCATGACCCCCAATATTTAAGAACTATTGTCAGAGGTTACTCAGCAAATCATGGAAGGGCTCTGACAAACCCCAAGCTTCTGCTTCCTTTCCAAATCAGATTGGCACACCCTTCTGCCTTGCGGCACATCAGTCTTCCCAGCTGGTTCTTCCTGCTTCACAGCTAATTCCAAGTGACCACAGAGCCGATCAAGATGGAACCTGACAGGTAGCAAAGGCGTGAAGCAGAAAGGAGAGGAGCAGATTCTTCCCCAAGGCAGCCAGGGGGAGATTTGCTCTGAGAGATGACAAAGTGGCCTTGTCATTAATGAGGCGGACATCTCTCCAAGGATGGGTCTGAAGAAAAGAGGCATTTTCCCAATCCTTTTTGTGACAAGACACAGCCTTTAATGGATGCAGAAGACGTGTGTCAGATGGGGTTTCTTGGATCTGCTGTAAATCTGTCATGGGACACTGGCAGGCAGAGGGCATCATCTGAGGTGATAAAGAGTTGGATTAGCATCAGATGAGTATGAAGTAATAATTTGGCTCTTTGAAATAACTCAGGCAGCCTTTCTTCTCTCTGACAGATTCAGCCCCTGGAGTTTCGGTCTTGTTAGTTATCAGATTTACAGGAAACTTACTGGCTGCTTCCTACTGAAGGGAAGAAAAATTTTTCCCTAAAAGACTTGGGCCTGGCAATCTTTCTTCCTTTCCTAATTCATAAGTGGTCGCACTATCTTCATTTCCAAGGAACAATGACTCTGTTGCTTTTGAAAGCAAAGGGACAGAAGAAGCTGATACATGACAGCCACCCCCTCTTTTGAGTCAAGATAAATAGATCATTGCCTAGGGGCGAGTCCTCGAGGCCCAACTTCCCATGTTGTTGGTCTGCTGGGACGCATGTGACATTGCAGCGTTGGTTTAGGAGACAGAGGGCATTCGACCAAGGAGCTGGAGCAGAATGGTTTAAAATAGCACACACCCGTTCACATACTGTACCGGTCATTGATGAGACACAGATCTTGCTCCAGAGTCCCTGAGTTCACAGGTCAGTTCAGTTGACACTGTTTTCATTGAAAGACCTTCTCAAAGGAGGACGCAGTATGCTGCTGCATGCTTGTGTTTGCTCCTTATTTCTCTGTGGCCGGCACTTTGGGAGGCACTGGTTGAAGATGAAAGTATTCCCTTAAGCTGCTTCATCTAAAACCTCACTGCTCAGCCTCTATACCTGGGCTCTGCCCAGCCAGCCTGCTGGGCAGCCCCATGCTCTGCTCTGGCCTCTTTCCCTGCCCCATCTACCAGCCATGACTTCTGGATGCTGGATTCCTGGCCGATATCATCTCCTGATGCCACTGTCCTCATGACCCAGTGACCCTGTGCGACACACTTGCCATCTCTATGTGCCCCAGTCCCTCAGCCCAGCTCTGTACTTTGCTTTGCTCCCTAAGCCCATGGCAGGGGAGTTCCTTCCTCATAGTGATTGTCAACTGGTCATCCTCCAGGGTGGACTGGGAATTCCAAGGTCCCTGTAGTGACCTGGGCCTGCTGGGAACATCCAGATCTGAGTTGGGTGAAGTTGTGTTAGAAAATGTCCCAGCAGAACAGTGCAGCATATTTGCCTAGGGATAATGGTCAGAGAAAACTGAGGCTTGGGATTAAATCTGTGGTTGATGGTTTACCAGCTGGTTGAGTTCAGGCCAGTCATGTGACCATGAGCTTCAGTTTCTCAATCTGTAAAATATGGATAATTGCAGGAATGTGTGAGTTCAGTAGATGCATTGGACATGCACTTAATACAAGGCTCAGCTTATCATAGTTTCCATTATTATCACTCAACCTCCTGAAGACTGAGTTTCTCTAAAGACCCATAACTTTCTTCTTTGTCTTTTCTCTCCCATTTCTGCGCCTCCTGCACTCCTCAGTGGGTAGAATACTGCAGCTCCACACCAATATTTCTCAGAGGCAATCAAGTCCCTTTACAAATGGTAAAAGGTGGTTTCTTTGTAAACAAAAAGCTGTGTACTTGATTTATCCTGCAATCCAACAAAATGAAAAGACAGATTTTTATTCTGTACAAGAGCAGAAAACCCATTCTTACCAAACAGTACCCTCCTCAATTTGTCTCCCAAGTTGGGACAGATGGGATAATGGCCCCTACAGACTGTAGTAAGCAGGTGGGCCTGCCACCTTCTGATCTGGTGGTTATGTCTCCCCTCTGGGTCTTAGAGAGAGGCCAGAGTCCTGGTGCTGGGCAGGAAGAAGAGGGGCTTCCTTGCTTCTGGTCATTGGGAGCCACATGGCAGCCGGTCATGCCTCGGGGACCAGCAGCCCCCTGGGGCAGTCCGCTGCATTCTCTCACCATGGAGCCAAGGGCAACCGCAAGAGGAGTCCTGAGGCTCTCCTGCCCTGAAGCCCTGGTTCTGAAACTTCAGATGGACAGAGCCTCTGTGTGGGAGTGCTGAAGTGGGGGTCTTGCCTCTGCATTCTGTGAAATTTTGAACCAATTAAATCAATGGTAGATAGTGGCCTCTGGAGTTCATTCAGCAAATGACTTATTAACTCGCTGAATGAATGAATGAACCAATGAACGATTGTTGAATTGCTCCTATGCGGCAGACACCATTCCAGGCACTAGGAATATAACAGTGAACAGAATGGGATAAAAGTTCCCCATCTTGGCAGAATGTATATTGGAGCAAATTATAGCAGAGAACTTCCCTAATTTGGGGAAGGAAACAGGCATCAAAATCCAGGAGACACAGAGAAGCCCCCTCAAAATCAGTAAAAATAAGTCAACACCCCGACATCTAATAGTAAAACTTACAAGTCTCAGAGACAGAGAAAATCTTGAAAGCAGCTCGGGAGAAGAGATCTGTAACCTACAATGGTAGAAACATTAGATTGGCAACAGACCTATCCACAGAGACCTGGCAGGCCAGAAAGGACTGGCAGGATATATTCAGAGCACTAAATGAGAAAAATGTGCAGCCAAGAATACAATATCCAGCTAGGCTGTCATTGAAAATAGAAGGAGAGATACAAAGCTTCCAGGACAAACAAAAACTAAAGGAATGTGCAAACACATAGCCAGCCCTACAAGAAATATTGAAAGGGGTCCTCTAAGCAAAGAGAGAGCCGAAAAGTAACATAGACCAGAAAGGAACACAGACAATATACAGTAACAGTCATTACAGGCAATACAATGGCACTAAATTCATATCTTTTGATAGTTACCCTGAATGTAAATGGGCTAAATGCCCCAATCAAAAGACACAGGATATCCGATTGGATTAAAAAACAAGACCCATCAATATGCTGTCTGCAAGAGACTCATTTTAGACCCAAAGACACCCCCAGATTGAAAGTGAGGGGGTGGAAAACCATTTACCATGCTAATGGACATGAAAAGAAAGCTGGGGTGGCAATCCTTATATCAGACAAATTAGATTTTAAACCAGAGACTGTAATAAGAGATGAGGAAGGACACTATATCCTACTTAAAGGGTCTATCCAGCAAGAAGATCTAACAATTGTAAATATCTATGCCCCTAATCTATCGGAGCAGCCAGTTATATAAGCCAATTAATAACAAAAGCAAAGAAACACATCAACAACAATACAATAACAGTGGGGGACTTTAACACCCCCCTCACTGAAATGGACAGATCATCTAAGCAAAAGATCAACAAGGAAATAAAGACTTTAAATGACACACTGGACCAAATGGACTTCACAGACCTATTCAGAACATTCCATCCCAAAGCAAAAGAATACACATTCTTCTCTAGTGCCCATGGAACATTCTCCAGAATAGATCACATCCTAGGTCACAAATCAGGTCTCAACCGGTACCAAAAGATTGGGATCATTCCATGCCTATTTTCAGACCACAATGCTTTGAAACTAGAACTCAATCACAAGAAGAAAGTCGGAAAGAACTCAAATACATGGAAGCTAAAGAGCATCCTATGAAAGAATGAATGGGTCAACCAGGAAATTAAAGAAGAATTAAAACAATTCATGGGAACAAATGAACATGAAAACACAACTGTTCAAAATCTTTGGGATGCAGCAAAGGCAGTCCTAAGAGGAAAGTATATAGCAATACAAGCCTTTCTCAAGGAACAAGAAAGGTCTCAAATACACAACCTAACCCTACACCCAAAGGAGCTGGAGAAAGAACAACAAATAAAGCCTAAACTCAGCAGGAGAAGAGAAATAATAAAGATCAGAGCAGAAATCAATGAAATAGAAACCAAAATAACAGTAGAACAGATCAACAAAAGTAGGAGCTGGTTCTTTGAAAGAATTAATAAGAGAGATAAACCCCTGGCCAGACTTATCAAAAAGAAAAGAGAAATGACCCAAGTAAATAAAATCATGAATGAAAGAAGAGAGATCACAACCAACACCAAAAAAATACAAACAATTATAAGAATATATTATGAGCAACTCTATGGCAGCAAATTAGATCATCTGGAAGAAATGGATGCATTCCTAGAATTGTATCAACTACCAAAACTGAACCAGGAAGAAATAGAAAACCTGAACAGACCTATAACCACTAAGGAAATTGAAGCAGTCATCAAAAATCTCCCAATAAACAAGAGCCCAGGACCAGATGGCTTCCCAGGGGAATTCTACCAAACATTTAAAGAAGAATTAATACCTATTCTTCTGAAACTGTTCCAAAAAATAGAAATGGAAGGAAAACTTCCAAACTCGTTTTATGAGGCCAGCATTACCTTGATCCCAAACCAGACAAAGACCCCATCAAAAAGGAGAATTACAGACCAATATCCTTGATGTACATGGATGCAAAAATTCTCACCAAAATACTAGCCAATAGGATCCAACAGTACATTAAAAGGATTATTCACCACGACCAAGTGGGATTTATCCCTGGACTGTAAGGTTGGTTCAACATCTGCAAATCAATCAATGTGATACAATACATTAATAAAAGAAAGAACAAGAACCATATGATCCTCTCAATAGATGCAGAAAAAGCATTTGACAAAGTAAAGCATCCTTTCTTGATCAAAACTCTTCAGAGGATAGGGATAGAGGGTATATACCTCAATATCATAAAAGCCATCTATGAAAAACCCACAGCGAATATCATTCTCAATGGGGAAAAACTGAGAGCTTTCCCCCTAAGGTCAGAAAAATGGCAGGGATGTACACTGTTACCACTGCTATTCAACATAGTACTAGAAGTCCTAGCCACAGCAATCAGACAACAAAAAGATATAAAAGGCATCCGAATCGTCATAGAAGAAGTCAAACTCTCCTGTTTGCAGATGATATGATACTTTATGTGGAAAACCCAGAAGACTCCACCCCAAAACTGCTAGAACTCATACAGGAATTCAGTAAAGTGGCAGGATATAAAATCAATGCACAGAAATCAGTGGCATTCCTATACACCAACAACAAGACAGAAGAAAGAGAAATGAAGGAGTCAGTCCCATTTACAAAACCATAAGATACCTAGGAATAAATCTAACCAAAGAGGCAAAGAATCTGTACTCAGAAAACTATAAAATACTCATGAAAGAAATTGAGGAAGACACAAAGAAATGGAACAACGTTTCATGCTCATGGATTGGAAGAACAAATATTGTGAAGATGTCAATGCTACCTAGAGCAATCTACACATTTAATGCAATCCCTATCAAAATACCATCCACTTTTTTCAAAGAAATGGAACAAATAATCCTAAAATTCGTATGGAACCAGAAAAGACCCTGAATAGCCAGAGGAATGTTGAAAAAGAAAAGCAAAGCTGGTAGCATCAGAATTCCAGACTTCAAGCTCTATTACAAAGCTGTCATCATCAAGACAGTATGGTACTGGCACAAAAACAGACACATACATCAATGGAACAGAATAGAGAGCCCAGAAGTGGACCCTCAACTCTATGGTCAACTACTCTTTGACAAAGCAGGAAAGAATGTCCAATGGAAAAAACAGTCTGTTCAACAAATGGTGTTGGGAAAATTGGACAGCCACATGCAGAAGAATGAAACTGGACCATTTCCTTACACCACACACAAAAATAGAGTCAAAATGGTTGAAAGACCTCAATGTGAGACAGGAGTCCATCAAAATCCTAAAGGAGAACACAGGCAGCAACCTTTTTGACTTTAGCTGCAGCAACTTCTTCCTAGAAACATCGCCAAAGGCAAGGGAAGCAAGGGCAAAAATGAACTATTGGGACTTCATCAAGATAAAAAGCTTTTGCACAACAGAGGAAACAGTCAACAAAACCAAAAGACAACCAACAGAGTGGGAGAAGGTATTTGCAAATGACATATCAGATAAAGGGCTAGTATCCAAAATCTATAAGGAACTTATCAAACTCTACACCCAAAGAACAAATGATCCAATCAAGAAATGGGCAGAAGACATGAACAGACATTTTTCCAAAGAAGACATCTAAATGGCCAACAGACACATGAAAAAGTGCTCAACATCGCTCGGCATCAGGGAAATCCAAATCAAAACCTCAATGAGATACCACCTCACACTAGTCAGAATAGCTAAAATTAACAAGTCAGGAAATGACAGATGTTGGCGGGGATGCGGAGAACGGGAGCCCTCCTACACTGTTGGTGGGAATGCAAGCTGGTGCAGCCACTCTGGAAGACAGTATGGAGGTTCCTCAAAAAGTTGAAAATAGAGCTACCATACGACCCTGCAATTGCGCTACTGGGTATTTACCCCAAAGATACAAATGTAGTGATCCAAAGGGATATGTGTACCCCAATGTTTATAGCAGCAATGTCTACAATAGCCAAACTATGGAAAGAGCCAAGATTTCCATCGACAGATGAATGGATAAAGAAGATGTGGTATATATATACAATGGAATATTATGCAGCCATCAAAAGGAATGACATCTTGTCATTTGCAATGACATGGGTGGAACTGGAGGGTATTATGCTGAGCGAATAAGTCAATCAGAAAGACATGTATCATATGATCTCACTGATATGAGGAATTCTTAATCTCAGGAAACAAACTGAGAGTTGCTGGAGTGGTGGGGGTGGAGGGAAACAAACTGAGGGTTGCTAGAGTGGTGGGGGTGCGAGGGATGGGTTGGCTGGGTGATAGACATTGGGGAGTATTCCATTGTATATATATATACCATAACTTCTTTATCCATTCATCTGTTGATGGACATCTTGGCTCTTTCCATAGTTTGGCTATTGTGGACAATGCTGCTATAAACATTGGGGTGCATGTACCCCTTCGGATCCCTACATTTGTATCTCACTCACACCGTCGTTGGCAGGAGGGCCTCTGTTCCTCGTTACAAGGGCCTCTCCGCAGGGCTCCCGGATGTCCTCACAGGGCCAGGACTCAGGGACTTGGACGAGGCAAGTTCTGGCTCTGCGCCTCACAGTATGGCAGCCAGCCTCCCACCGTGAGAGTGACCTCAGTGACAGGGTGAGCTGGAAGCAGCCGGGCTTTATTCTGGGTGTTAGAGGCCAGTCCTTAGTCCAGCTCATTCTCTAGGGGAGGTGACTTAGCTCCACCTCTTGAAGGAAAGAGTATGAAAGACTTTGCTGACTTTTTTTTTTTTTAAGATTTTATTCATTTATTTGAGAGAGAGAGAGAGTGAGAGAGTACAAGCAGGGGGAGGGTCAGAGGGAAAGGGAGAAGCAGACTCCCCACTGAGCAGGGCTTATTCCAGGACCCTGAGATCATGACCTGAGCCAAAGGCAGACACTTAACCGAACGAGCCACCCAGGCGCCCCCAAGACTTTGTAGACTTTTTAAAAATCACTGTGTCCACTTTTTTAGCTGTGGAAACTTCATCAGGTCATTCATGTTGATCCTCGGGTGCTCCTTTCTGGCTCTTAGCATACTGCTTAAAACATGCAAAGCATTCCGTTAACATTTATTCATTTAGTTTATTAATTTAAGAGAAAAGGCAAGAACAGGTGGACATAAGGCTGAGAGGGTGGTCAGATACTAAAAAACACATGGGCCACACCCGAGAGATTCTGATTCAGTTGGTCTTAGGTAAGATGCAAGCACAGGTATTTTTTTTTTAATTTTGTAATGTTATGTTAGTCACCATACAATACATCATTAGTTTTTTTTTTTTTTTTAAAGATTTTATTTATTTATTCATGAGAGAGAGAGAGGCAGAGGGAGAAGCAGACTTCCCGCAGAGCAGGGAGCCTGATGCGGGACTCGATCCCGGGACTCCAGGATCATGACCTGAGCCGAAGGCAGACGCTTAACCATCTGAGCCACCCAGGCGCCCCACATCATTAGTTTTTGATGTGGTTTTTTTTTTTTTAAAGTTTTCTGTGTTTAAGACAATGTTTGTATTTAGTTCTTATTCTGGTAAAATATATAAACATCAAATTTAACATTTTAAACAGTTTTTTTTTTATTTGTCAGAGAGAGTGCACCAGCAGGGGGAGCGGCAGGCAGAGGGAGAGGGAGAAGCAGACTCCCTGCCGAGCGGGGAGCCCGATGTGGGACTCGATCCCAGGACCCTGGGATCATGACCTGAGCCGAAGGCAGACACTTAACCAACTGAGCCATCCAGGTGCCCCATTTTAAACTGTTTTAAGTGTACATTGACATTAAGTACATTCACAGTGTTGTGCGTCTGTCACCACTGTGTATTTCTAGAACTTCTTCATTACCCCAAACAGAAACTCTACACCCATTAAACGATAACTCCCCATTCTCCCATTCCTGTAATCCCCGGTACCACCTATTCTGCTTTCTGTTTCTATGAATTTGCCTTATGAGGGTACTTTCTGTAAATGGAATCATATAGTAAGTGTCCTTATTTCACTTAGCATAATATTTTCGGGGTTCGTCCGTGTTGTAGCATGTGCCAGAATTTCATTCCTTTTTCACGCTGAGTAATACTCAGTTGTATGTTTGTACCACACTTTGTTTATCTGTTCATGTGCCGGCGAACACATTTAGGTGGTCTCCACCTTCCGGCCATTGTGAATAGTGCTGCTGTGAACGTTGGTGTACAAGGATCTGTGTGAGTCATGCTTTCAGTTTGGGGGATATAAACCCAGAAGTGGAATTGCTGGATCAAATAGTAATTCCATGTTTAACTTTTCGAGCAGATGGACTGTGGGTGAGGGCTTCTGAGGAGGGTCATGAGCTGCGTGAGAAAGGAGGGAGCTAGTTGTCGAGGCCCATGTGGTTAAGTCCCAGGGGCTTATATCTGTGTAAACGTGTCTCCAATATTTTGTATGGAGGCCCCTCTGAAATGAGAAATAAGTGTGTGCAAGTCCAGAATGCATCCATTGGCCTCCCTGTTGGCTTCCTGTAGGATTTTCTGAAAATGATTTCCCCATATGTATCTCAGTTTCCCCATGTGAAAGCCACATTGTCATGCTCCCTTCGACCCTGCTGGCGTGTTGAGGAACGCATAGGTCACGCGGAGACAGTGTATCTGAGGCATGCTTGGGCGACATGAAGAGCATTTTCTCTGGATGCATGTGGGCTGAGAGGTCACATCCACAATACCGCAGCTGCTTTTGCCATGACCCTCCTTTAAATGTATGAATTTTCTCATTGATTTCTGAGTTCCTCCCAAGAGGGAGGAAAACGTCTGATCTGATGTATCTGATATTTCATGTAGTCCCTTTGGATTCAGCTTGTCATTGCCAAGGTTTCTTTCAAGTATGTCAGCCTTTGTCACTCCAGCAGGGCATTTTTTTTGTACTGGGCTTCAGTAGACAGATGTCAAGTGTTGCTTGGTTCTGAGGGGTGGGGGTGCAGGGAGGACCAGGGAAGGAGGCCACAGAGAAGGAAATAATCTTGCCATCTTTTAAAGCCATAAAGGCAGTCATACCAGCACAGGCTTTGGGAAGCACAGATCCTGGGGCAATGGGACAAGAGGTTGTGTACGTACATTTCTTTGCATCAGTAGATTTGGTCACTAGTTAGTGGATGATTTGATAGCAGAGCAATTTCTATGCACAGTTGGGGAGGTGGTTCTAAGAAGGGCCCATTATGGAAACTGTATTTGTCCACTGCTAAATTTGGGCCACGCTGAAAGAGAGAGCTTTCAGAACAAACCAGTTTCCCATGCACATGGGGAAATACCTGCTTTATTGGCCAGAGGCCATTGCTTTGTCCAGGACATTAAAAGGGTCTGGCTTTTGAGGCCCAGCCTCAGCCTAGAAGTGTTCTCAGGCAACTGCGTCTGGGCAGTGAAGAAGTCACAGGGGTTCTGATGGTTCTGGTGGCATTTCCATATCACAGGGGGCTGGGAAGGGTGACTTGAGCTCCACTGGCCACTGCTTTGCCCAGGAAGAGGTCCCTGCTCTTCCTGTGAGGCACCTGCTTCTTCCTTTAAGATTTTGCTTTGAGGGGCGCCTGGGTGGCTCAGTTGGTTAAGCGACTGCCTTCAGCTCAGGTCATGATCCTGGAGTCCCTGGATCGAGTCCCGCATCGGGCTCCCTGCTCGGCGGGGAGCCTGCTTCTCCCTCTGACCCTCCCCCCTCTCATGTGCTCTCTCTCTCTCATTCTCTCTGTCTCAAATAAATAAATAAAATCTTTAAAAAAAAAAAAAGATTCTGCTTTGAACTCCTGATGCTGAATTCTCTCCCTAGGACTTGGCTCTAGAGCCCTTCTGGAACCTGTCTGGGCAGGTTTGTTAGCATCTTGTTTTGCTCCACTGATTTTAGTTGCCCGCCTACGTCCTGTCTGATCTGGAACCGATTTCTGAACAGGGTGGCTATTATTGACCCCTGCCCCCCCCAGGGTCACCACTAGGTTTCTCATCCCAAATGCCAGTGTTCTGGCCCCGTGTCAGTTTCTGTTGCTCCCTTGGACTGTGCTGTCCTGGCTTTAGGGGCTCTCTGCATCCCAGTGCACACCTTTCCCTCAGCTGCTCCCTCCACCCCCTCACATGTCATTCTGGCTCTGGATGGGATCTTTGGGAATATTGAGGGAGCCCAGAGCACTGAGCTGTCACTTGGATAAACCACTGGAGTTAGTGGCCAGAGCCACAGCCTGGGGTGGACACCACCAGTGCCCCTGCTTCCTAGAGGGATCATGGATGGGGACACAGTGCACTAAGGAGCCCACTCAATCTAAGCCACTTTGGGAATTCTCTGGGCTTCTTCTAAGGAGAGATGCTGCTTACTTTTTGACTCGTAAATGTGCCTGCCAACTTGAGAGCGAGGAGAGCTGCTTTTGAGCAAATCTATAGCAGAGTTGAAGAAGAAATGTAAAGAAACATATAGCTATAAGAGATCTTAGTGACTTTCTAGTTTGTCTGCCTGTTTTGTCTCCTCACCAGATGCAGAAACTGAGACTGGGGAAGATCACCAGGATGTCCTAAATGCCACACTATCCTGTGCCAGTCAGTTGTACCGGTGTCTGGCTTTGATCTTGAATTGCTTGGGCTTACAAGGCCTCAGTTCTCTGAATTAAGAATGTTCTAGACCTGTACCTCTGAAACAAATAATACATTATATGTTAAAAAAAAAAAAGAAGATAGTAGGAAAGGAAAAATGAAGGGGAATTGGAGGGGGAGACAAACCATGACAGACTATGGACTCTGAGAAACAAACTGAGGTTTTTAGAGGGGAGGTGGTGGGGGGTCGGTTAGCCCAGTGATGGGTATCAAGGAGGGCACGTATTGCATGGAGCACTGGGTGCTATACACAAACAGTGAATCATGGAACACTACATCAAAAATGAATGATGTAATATATGGTGACTAACAAAATAAAAAAAAAAAAAAAAAAGAATGTTCCAGAGACCAGTTTAGCCAACTCCCTATCATTAAATATTCTGGAATATTCTCTGAAAGCCTGAAGCAATTAATCAGAACGTAAGGAAGGTAGAGGGTAAGGTAGAAGGTGTGAGGTCTCCTGCAGCTTGGGTCTGAGGGTCTGTGTATCCGACAGGCCTGTGAGATCATTATCAGCCTGAGACTTAATGCTACCCAGTCTAGGGTTTGAAGGGCGACAGGCTGCATGGTTTCTTTGGCCAGCTGGGTAGGTTAGAAGGCCGCTTTACCAGATATGAGTGGTTTCTCTCCGACCCAGTGAGGCAGACACTATCATTGCTCTCAATTTGTGATTGCTTCTTCAAAGCTAATGCCAGGCTTCTGTCAGAATTGGTCTAGGATATGCTGTGAACCAGCTGTGTGACCTTGGGCCACTCATCTTCTCTTTCTGGGCTTCAGTTTTTCTCCTCTGTAAAATGAGAGGAGTTGCTGATATCTAAGACTTTTAGGGGTCTGTCATTCCGTGACCCATGCCATATTGGTAGCATCCATTGAAGAATGATCCCAAGCCTCTTTTCCTGCATTTCTCACAGGCTTCTTATGGTCAGGAATATTGTTGGAACCATTGGTTGAGAGCTGGTTCCAGAATCAGAGGTTTTGTTGCTCTTGGGTGCTGGGCCTGCCCTGATTTGTTTTTCCCCTTTTCGTACTGCTTGTGCCTAATAGGTCTGAGCCTCCCACTGCCACATCCTCAGCCAGTGACCAGCCTTGGACTCTTACCTATGGAGGACTAGGTGGACAAGGGTGGGAGGACCCCCATAAAGGAATGTAGTAGCTGATCCCATGAAGCCTGTCCAGAATATTCCATCTGCTAGGATTTAAGGGGTTGGTGCAGGATAGTTGCATGGATATATTATGGCCTTAGTACTAGTTGGAAATAACTCAGGGGAGCCAGGATTAGCCTACATACAAACTTCCACTGGGCCAGAAGATGCCTATGTTGGTGGTTGGTTGTAGGCTTGGTCTTACATGGATCTCTCCTCTGCAGTCCGGCATCCTATCCCTCAACGCCTGGCTTCTACCGACTTTTTCCTAAAGCCAGTGGGGGTCTATACCAAGGTTCACATATGTTGATCAGCCAGACTTTTCTGTTTCTACAATGGACTGGTAAAGGAACATGAAATATATCTATCCACAGACTGAATGCCAGTGTGCAAGTCATCACATCTGGTCCCCTTTCCTGCGAAGGTAGTTATTTGAACTGTGCTATGATCCTGCATAGCCTGTGGTTCCTGTGGGCAAGAGAATCGATCTTCAACAGAGACCTATAGCACTTAACTTCTCTTACGGGGAAATTGGGACTCAAACCTTGATCAGTCTCGCCTCCCCCCCCCCTAAAAAATTCCACTGAAACAGAAATGTGTAAAGTAGGTAAGGAAATTGGCCAGTAATCCCTAGAGATAACCAGCACTAGTAGTTTGAGGTACATCTTAGACTTTTTTCGTTGCAGAAACATACATGTACTTGCGTAGTTTAAAATTTAAATTGTGATTACATCATTTTCCACATCTTTAAAAACTCTTTGTGAACATGATTTTAATAAATACCTAATATTTTCTAAAACAGATTTATAATAATTTGCTTAACTATTTTCCTAATGGTGGATATTTACCCTACATTGGTTTCAAGTTTTTTCTTTTATTTTGTTTGCCCTTGTGCGTATTGCCAACTTACTTCAAAGGTTATATAAACGGATACTTCCACCAGCAGTGTGTGAGAATACTAAGCTCGTGATGCACCATTATCATCATCTGCTATTATTATAAATGAAGATCATTATTGCTTCATTATTATTTTAATTTGAAATTATTTGATAACTCATCACGTTGGATATTTACCATTTGGATTTTATAATTTAGAATTTTTATGTTTGTGTTGTTTGCCCATTAATCAATTGGGATCTTAGTGCTTTTGCTTTCTTTGTTTTTTTAATATTTGTTATTTGCTTCTTTGTTGCAGGTATTTTCCCTTGTTCATTGTCTTTTAATACTCCATATAATTTTTTGGCCTGCAACCCAATCCATTGGTATTTTCCTTTGTAATTCCTTTGCTTTTAAATTTAGAAAGTTTTTTCCTCCAAGAAATAAAATTACCTTTATCTATATTTTTTTATTATTTGATTTTTTCATTAAGCCCTTTGATTTATACTGAATTTATGTAAGTGCAGGATCTAAATTGATTTTCTTTCAAGTAGTTAACCAAGTGTTCCAGTATCAATTTTTAAATAATCTTCCCTTCTTTACTGATTTGTGATATTTCCTTTAACATTTATTAAGGTTTGTTTCTGGTCTGTTTGTTCTTTTTTGCTGATCTCTGTTAGGGTAATGTTGAGACTACTAGGTAGCTATTAGGTCAAGGAGCAGAGAAAGATATTAATCTTAGCATAACCACTTCTACTCCCTCTGTGAGATGCTTGAAGAAGGTATGTGCACAAGGGAAAAGCAAATCAATATAATATTATTATCTGGGGTAGGGCTCTCTCCTTTATCATGGATGCTCCAGTTATCTCTTGCAGTATAGCAAACCATTCAAATTTAGAGGGTAAAACAACCATTTTTTTATGCCCATGAATTATATGGGTCAGCAAGGGTGTCTTGTTTCTACTCCGTGATGTCTAGGACTTGAACTGGGAATGACTTGATGGCTGTCAGCTGGGACCTCAGCTGGGGCAGTCAGCCAGAATACTGCTTGTGGTCCCTCCATGTGGCTGCTAGGGCTTCCTCACAGGGTGGTGGCTGGGTTCCAAGAGTGAGTCTCTCAAGAAAACCAGGCAGAGACTTTGTTATCTTTTATGGCTCAACCTCAGAAGTTATTTAGGATCATATGTAGGGGTGCCAAAGCCATATTATAAGGAGAGCATGGGGGTAGGAGATACTCCTGTGGCCATCTTTGGATGAGGTACAGTTGTCAGAGCAGGGAACTTTGACAAGCTGGGCTAGAGCATGAAGCTTAGACTGTTTCTCCTGCTTGATAGTCTCTTCCCCCAAATACTCACATGGTTCACTGCTTCACTGACTTCAAATCTTTGCTCAAAGCCACCTTCTTAGCGAGGTCTCCCCTGATCACCCTATTTAAATTTGACCTCACCTACCCCTCAAACTCTCTATTACTTGTTCTTGCTTTATTTTTTCTATAATAACACTTATCATCATTGAACATGCAATCTCACTGACTTATTTATTATGTTATTATTTATTGCCTATATTTCCTCTGTAGAATACAGTCTCCACAAAAGCAGAATCTTTGTCTCTTAAAGTTCATGGTTGTCTCCCGAGTGCCTAGAACAGTGAGTGACTAGTACATGGTAGGTGCTCAAAATTATTGAATGAGCAAATAGATGATTGAAGGGCCAGGGGGTCCTCACTCCCTTCTTTCTCCTGGCTATCTTCCTTTTTGGGGCCCCTTTGGAAGCCAAAAGAGACAAGTAGCTCATCTGCTTTCCTTCCTTTTTCTCTTCGTGGCTCCTGGCATCCTGTTCCACTTTCTTGTTCCAACTCTATAGTTTTTTTTCCTTGCCACTCCCTCTTTAATGGCTAGACCTCACTTGGTCCCAGCTGAAACATGGAGAGTATTCCGGCTCTGAGCCTCCCAGGCCACTCACACCTGCTCCAGCCACTCTCGTTCTCCACCTGATTCTGCAAGGCCTGGGTCTTTTCTGTCCTTACCCACCAGTGGGAAGCGAGGGTACTGCTCCCTCACCAACCCATGGCTATGTCATCTCCTTTCATCACACTTCTCACTCATGCACGACAAGGACACTTGGAGCCTTAAGACCACTCCGGGAGGCAGGAAGGCCAAATATGGAGGTATCTGTTTGCCGATGAGGAAATGGAAGAGCCGTGTAGTAAGAGAGCTTGCCTGAAGTCATGAAGAACAACAGCTTGAGCTAAGATGCCCCTGACTTGGAGTACATGAATCTCCATTTATATGCTTCAATCCTTTCTGAAGTGTTGACTGTCTTAATTTGTGGCTCTGGACCACTTCTCAGTCTCTTCTTTGTGTTTCAGTTTCCCCAAAAGGAAATTTAAAAACATCCCAAGTTGTAAGGCAATTGTAAGCCCTCAAGTTGTCAGGGACAAAGCAGCCTTGTTGCAATTCATGAATCAGTTGAATAGTGTGAACATAGCAAGAAAATGGTTGAATGTCTCTTTAGGATATCTCTTTAGTGAACCTTGTAATTTGATCAACCGCCTTCCAGAAATACCATTTTGACTATTTTTAATACAGAAGTTACATACTGAGCAAATGACTATTTTGGTTATTGTACTTCTACTCCCGCTACTGTCGGTCTGGAGAACATTTTGACAATCTCTCGCTCTCTTTTTTTAAGAACTAAATTTCCTTGAAGGGACATGAGGACACAAGAAAATAACTTTATTTCACCTTCTTTGACACACTCATTTGAGATCTGGGCTTCGATAAATGGGGACTATTTTCTAGAAGGTTCCCCTTCAAACTGTCATTCTGCTGTTATGTAGTGATGTCCTGCGGAATGTGGAGTGGGTTGGAGGCTTACTTTAGGTAAATATATTAATCCTTCTACTGCCCTGGAAGCTGCTGTGCAGGGCAGGCCAGATAATGAATTTTGCCCTTCAAATATTGAGCCTGTGTATATATTTCAGCTACAAGGTAGAAGCTGGCTCCTTTGGAAGTGGCAGGAAGGCCTAGGAGTGTACATTTCTTGACAGGTGCCCCAGGATTCACGAGCACACCACCGTCTAAGAGCCACAGACTGGAGTGAGCAGGAGCGGGGAGCCCGAGGGGCCTCACTGGGGCGTACTGCCTGGGGCACTTGCCTCGCCCACGGGGCTGTTGCAGGTCTAGGGGTTTCAAACAGCTGACTTGTACTCCACGTGGCACACTTTCAATAGGCCTTGAAGGACTTTGTCCCTTCTCTGTTTCAATCTCTCTCAACCCCTGTAATCATGTAGTTCTTTCCATCTGCTAACTTGGATTCCTCCTCCTGTAGGTTCTCTTCAGTCATTGCTGTTCCCTGGTAAATCTGCCTATCATAGGGATCAGCCTGGGGCACAGGGATGTAGCTCCTAAATTTACTCTGTAAATCGAACTGGAGTTTAAACTCCTTATTACCGTAGAAATTAAACATTCTTCCACTCACACGTAGGTTTGGTCCTTAGACAGGGGCTGCTAAACCCGCCAGCTCCTAGTGGGCCCTGAGAGCCTTGTACTGGCCACACACTGAGCTGGAGCTTACTGGGCGCCGCATCAGACGCTGCCCACTCCCAGCGCTCAAGGCCCCTGTGCATTGTGTGTCAGGCTGGCAAATTCTGCTCTGTAAACATGAATGGGTTTCCCGGGCCCTTCCTTTCATTCCATTTACCAGAGAGTCAGTGGGGGTGAGTTTAGTCCCTGGAGCTGAGCTGGATATGAGGGATGATGTGGAGGAGGGAGATCCATTTCCCAAGGAGCGAGGTGGCCTCAGTCCCTTCCTGTGGGGCTGGAGGAGCTCCTCTGCTGCGTCTGGGCTGGTCAGGGTCCGTCTCCAGGTTCCCCTTGCTTTCCCTCATGCCATTTCTTTCTCTGCCCTATTGAGAAAGTCACTGATGTTGCTGTGGTTCTAGAAACAGTGGGAACAACTGTTAGTTTGGTTTAAAAAAGAAAATTAAAGCACCCAGTCTCTGCCAGGTACCAGGCTAGATGCTGAGGGTACGATGCTGAATAGACTGCCCCTGCTACCAGAGACCCTTGGGCCCCAAGAGAAAGACCGTGGGCATTCAGAGATCCGGTTGCAGGTTCTGAGTCCTCCATCTTGCTGGCAATATGGCTTTGGGCAATAATCATGTTAATAACATCTCTTTTGGAGCACTAACTATGTGCCAGGCAGGAAGTTAGGTGATTTCACCCACATTATCGATTTAAGTAAGTCTGCCTCTTCTCCTTCCAGTTTCTTTGTACCAGACAGACATTTTGTCAGCCCAGCTCTTCCTCCACTATAGTCCCCCCAACTCCCCCCAGCCCCATGGCTGTGGTTGTGTGATCTAGGGATGGATGTCTGAGCCAAGAGGGCCAACAGTCTTTATCCTGGAATTTGGGACAGGAGTTGAGTTGTGTCAGTGGGGAGAGAGAGGAAGAAGGTGAATCTGTAGTCTCTGGGTGTGTGGATTTTGACACATCAAACTCAGAAGCAGCTGAAGAAGTCGGTCCACACATGAGAAACAAATAAAGCAGATTAGCAGAAAGGTGGAGAGGAAAGAAAGCGAGAGCGACCCCAGGGGCTCTCCAGGCCCAGGTACCAGCATGCTCTGGATGCCCAGCTCTTTGTCTGTTCTTGGGTTCTGTGAGGCGGCGTGAGTCCTAGCAAAATCTTCCCTTCGTGGCTGGAGCCAGTGCAACGTGACTTTCTAGCCATTGTAACAAAAAGTCCTAAATGATATATTTCTTTTGTGCAAGGGGGAATTGACAGAATTAAATGAGACCACATGTCTGAAGGTGCTCTGTAAGCTGTAAGGATTTATTTAAAATGCAGGAGATTATTGGCTGCTGCTGGGCAATAATGTTGGCAATGATGAGGAGTATCACACGGCAATGGGCCAGTTAAGCTGTCTGTAAGATGTGAGATGGGAATTTTTCAGTAGAGCGCCACTGATGGAGGTATTCCCTGGTAGGAACTGGAGTAGATCTGGCCGTGGTGCTGGACCAGCGGCTTCCCTGGTGACTTAGGAGCTGATCTAGAAGTTTGAGCTCAGTGAGGTTGGAGCTTGGGCCAGGGGAGCAGTTGGGTTCCCTCTTAAAAGACCCTCACTGTTGCCTTAGATTTGCTGGAAAGGGTCTTCCTCCCTCCAAGGAAAGGATCTGTCTCCTTCTCCTCCTCACAACCCCTGACCCTAACTCTAACCCCACTATCTTGAGCTAGCTCTGGCCCACTGCTCAGTAAGGAGGGGCGGGGTGGGTAAATTGCAGTCCCACGGAGTGCACAAGCCCTGAGCAGGTCACTTTAGGGTGGTGAGGAGGTCGTGGCTATGTTGGGAAGATGTCATTGAGACAGAGCACCCCAGCCACCAGCTCTAAGCATTTAATTGTTAGCAGCAGAATTCTGTCTTGCGCTGACAGGGGCAAAGCTCAGTAGCATCAGGCCAGAGTGTGGCTGAGAGGACTTGGCTGACATCTCTGACACCTTTGATGGATATCAGCCCTGCTTGATCTCCCGTGTCCTCCAGGGGAGAGGACGGGGGAGGTGTTTGTCATCATGATGTGACTTGCATGTCGAACTCTTAGCTCTGTATACATCTCTTCAGGGAAAAAACACTGCCTTTTCTCCAAAAATGGGTTGTGTCCTTGCAGGCTGCAGACTCTTCCATCATTAGAGACACCCTGGCATCTGAGGCCATTTTGGGGCTGTGAGGAGTGATCTTTTTCTCCCATCCAATGGATTTAACCCTTCTCTTTTCTTTCCTTTGTATTTTCTTTCCCGTCATTAAACAAAATAACATATGTGGAAAATAATATGCAATACATTTATTTATTCACCCATTCATTTATTCTACAAATGTGTGTGTCAGGCACTGTACTAGGATTTGTCAATACAGTGGAAAGAGAAAGACATGATTCTTAGTGTTGTAGGACATGAGGGACAGAAACAGACAAAAACACTAAGCAGGAAAATAAATGAAATAATCTTAAACTGAGGTGAGTGCTGTGAAGGAAATAAACCAGGGCCAGAGGTAGGGAAAAGCAAAGGATCTACTTAGGGAGGCCAGAGAGTTGAATACTCCTCTGCCAAGACCCTCAAGAGTCTTTCTTCCTGCCCTTCAAAGGAAGAGCATTCTAAATAAAAGAAACTGTGTGGGGAAAAGGCCCAAGGCAGGAAGACCTGGGTGTGTTCAGGAATGGAGTATGGCCAGGATGACCTCAGTGATCTTGGACAAACACTTAACTGCTCTGGGCCCCATCGGAAAATGGGGGTAATGGTATTTATATGTTGTGATAATTCTGAAATGGGGTAAAGTGTTGTGTGCATTCAAGTCTTCTGAGAAGTAGATGCCAAGACAGGATCAGTGCAATAGATGGATTGGGAGAAGCATTTTGAGGGGTGAAGGGGAGGAAGCCGGAAATGGCGAGAGGGTCTTCAGACCTCACAGAGGAAAAGGAAGGCATTCCGAGACAGATTTGGCCAGGCTAGAGAGGAGTCCTTGAGCCAGAGCTGCTCGTTGGAGGAGTCTCACAACTCACGGGAGTGCACCCGTAGTGCCCAGGGACAGGCGTGGCCTTGCTGTGGACGCCACTAGCCCAAGGGATGGCTGCTGGAGCTGTCAGTCCATTGTGCTCCTGCCTCAGGGGATCTGAGCAGTGCATTTTCAGGGCTGCCAACAGTATGTGCTTAGCTGACCCTCTGGTACATAACAGGTGTTAAAATTCAAGTGCAGCTTTTGTCATTATTACCAAGACAATCTTAATAATTACTTTTGTGATCTTATCTTTGTTTTCTTAATTGCTTTTCTTTCTCCCCTGACTTGGCTGTTCCCTAGCCAGCTGCTAGAACCTCTGGACGTTACACATCCTCGTGGTTGAGTAAGGGAGTTAACTAGCAAGAGAGAGGAGGCAGTTGCCATATGGTGGGATTGGAGAGATACCACTAAAATCACTCTTTCTTAAAGAGAAACTTGTCACTCTACTAGAAGTTCTGTCATTAAGAATATCTTCCTTTGGGAGAAACCTCAAACCACAGCTCCCAAAGGGAAGATTTCAGGATTCTTTGTAGATTTTTATCTTTGTTCTCTTCAACTATTTGGAAGCACTCAACACTGCTTAACTTCTTAAAATTCTCTTCTCTTTCATGGGTCCCTGCCATACTGATTATTCCACCCCTGTCCCCTTCCTTTGGTCCATGTCTATATTCTTTGCAGACTTTCTTCTTCCGCCCATCCTTCGGGAATCCTAAAGCTCTCTTAATGCTCTTTCCCTCAGAAATCGACTATGACTGCGATTAAAAGCATTCCTGCCAGGTCAGTCTAACTTGTACCTCTTCCAGCCTCCACACTTCATCCCTCAACTCTCCTGTGGTCATTTTTCCTGGAAGTCCTCCCAGTAATTCAGTGTCATCATGACCAACCCAACTTCTCCACCCCTGCCTTTTCCTACCTCTGGGTTTCCCAGTCACTCAAGGCTGGAAATCTGGGGTATGCGTGTGATGTTTTCCTTTCCTTCCCCTCACTCCCGAGTCTTCTGTTTATTTTTTCACAAGTGATCACTTTCTTCTCTTCAGTTTCTCTGCCATGATCTTAATTCAGGTTCTCTCCTGGCTCCTGTGGTTTTGCCGTGGCCACTTCACTGGTCTTTCTGCTGCTAGCCCTCATTCCCTCCATTTATTTGGATCCATCTGTTGCTTATTTAATACACATGGGTGAAGTTGAAGTGTTTTTAAAATTCTTGAAAATGGTTTATTCTCAACTTCAGCCACTTGCAACCTTCTATGCACACATCACTTGTGCATAAGTTTGGCTCTTGAGAGAAAACAGAGGCCGACTTCAACTCCAAGGCCTTTCTTTCAGGCCCAGCTTGGCTTCCATCCCAGACCTGACCACTTGCTACCCCACTGTGGTGTGTTCCTGACCTTTCAGACACAGCATCTTCTTATCACTCCTCCTTTCACCTGCAAGGGGTCCTTCCCTAGTGCATGGTCTCTCTAGTGGGACAAATCCAGTTCCTAGCCTCAGCCCCTCCTCCACATCCTGCCCTACCCAGTCAGGTTTTTAAATAGGACAGAGTGGCTATTTCCTGAGAATGTCAGAAAGTTCAGCTGCATCAGACCCATTGTCTGTGTAGCCCACTGTTAGCACATAAGAGGTACTTTGTGAGAGGGGTAGTTCAACTTTTGGGTCTCAATTATTACCTCAAGGGATGTTCCTCATCCTTAATTACATGCTGTTATCCATAAGTGATAAAGCTCATATGATTCCACTTATATAGCATTATTGAAATGACAAAACTGGAGCTGGAGAACAGGTTAGTGGTTACTGGGTGTTGGGGTATGGGGGTGGGTGGGAGGTGGGCGTGGTTGTAAAAGGGTGACATGGGAGATCCTTGTGATAGAAATGTTCTGTATCTCGACTGTGCTACCTGAGATAGGAACTAACACCCGTGACAAAGTCGCACAGAATCAAGCCTGCACGTGCAGGTGCACACACGTTGAGGTGCAACTGGAGAAATCTGAGTGAGATCATTGGATTGTATCATTGTGAGTATCCTGGTTGTGCTACCGTCCTACAGTTTTGCGAGATGTTACTTTTGGGGGACACGGGGTAAAAGGTGCACCATGGGATCTCACTCTGTTATTTCTTATAACTGCATGTGCATCTCTTACTTACCCCAGGATAAAAAGTTTAATTAAGAACAATGTTAGCATTCCTAGATATAATACTCAGTGGTATTTGTTGAATTGAACCATTTATTCTTTCAGCCAGCTGTGCCTCTTGGGAGTAATAGATTTCATGGGATTTTTGTTCACTTAATGAGAGAATGTTTCCACTTACTTTCCAAAATGTACCTCTAGCTTTAACTTCCCTAGCATTCTGCTCATTCTTATATATATGATTTTGTAGACATCACCCACATCTCCCTGGCGCTCTTGCCTCTGGACTGGAGAGTCCCAATTGTTGTAGTGCAACCTCAGTGTCCCTTTGATTATTTTAACTCTTCTCTGGCCCCCAGCCTGTGCGATTTTTGCTTTCTAAATGCCAGAACCATACTCAGCCACAGGCCAACCATGCTTGCACCATGGTTTTGGCACAGTCACAATGGGATCTTCTGTTTGTTTTTTTATTTTTCCTCTTCCTCCTTCCTCTCACCCCTCTTCCTGACATTTTTGACCACAGGAACACCTTAAATGGAAGCCTACGGTCCAGTCTGGAAAAGACTCCTGAGTGAATTCCCCAGATCTTCACTGAGACCTCAGAGCTTTGAATCCTGTGAAGTTGGAGAAAACTCCTCTGTAGACTTTCCCTTCCTATTCGCGTAGGAGCTGGTGGCTTCTTCCCATCAATTTGCCAATTCATTATCCAAACACACTGAGTGCCACCTGCAAAATCTGAAAGTGTACGGCACGTTCCCTACTCTGGGTAATTTATAAGTAAGGTAAATCAATTTGAGTCCAGTCTAATTCCCTAGAGATGAGCATCCACACCTTCTGGATCTTTTCTACCTCTAGGTCAGGTCCTTCTTGTTTTGTTTTGTTTTGTTTTGTCTTTTTGTCAGTTCCCATCCCCACAGTCCCCTGCCCAGCCCACCTGGTTACACAAGGCCAACTAAGATGGCTTGGCTAAAAAGTAAGCCTAAGGATTGTGGCCGAATTTCCTGCAGAATCCTAGAGGCAGAAAAGACTGCGAGCACATCTTATTTCTAATTCAGCACTCTACCTAACCCAAGAACTTCGCTTGTTAGACATTCTTTCTTACGGTGGGTCCACAGCCATTTGCCTCCAGGAGGGACCCAGGTCCCTCCATTTGTTGTGCTTTTCTGCAGATTGAAACCCCTGTCTCCCCGGTGTTGCCCGTACTCATGCTTTTAGCCATTTTATGCACATCCAGGGTAAACAGATGACACCACCAGGACTTCTTTACCCCGCTACATGTGAGTGTCTCCATGGAGGGGGTATTTGGTGAAAGCAGTATGATGGGGGGGTTCCATAGATCTGGGCTCAAAGAGCTGCTCCCGTACCTACTAAATGGGTGACTTCAAGCAGGTTACTAAGTCACTCGCAGACTGTTTCTTCACATGTAAAACTGGTCTCAAAAGATTGAGGTGAAAAGTACGTGAGGTCCTGTATATAACGTCCGTGGTATGTAGCAGGTGCTTTTAGTATGACGACTTACATCACTAGTAGTAGCTGTAATAATTTCCAGATGCTTCATTGAGCACTTCATATGCAGGATTTGTTTTTACTCCTCACAACAACTCTGTAATAAAGGCGCTATTCTCATTTCCCACTTTCCAGATGAGAGAGCTGGGGCCAGGGGACGTCACTCGCCCAAGGCCACAGAGCGGGAAAACAGCAGAGCCAAAACTCAAGCTCAGGTCTTTCTGACACTAGAGGAAAGAGTCCTCACCCACAACACCACGTCATTCATGCTTTCCCCTTCCTCCCTCTAGGAACCTCAGTGCGTTAATTAGGCAGTCACCTCACATCTTTCTTGGGAAGAGACGGTGTATCAGTAAAGAGAAGACGCATATTTTAATGGGAAGGAACCACAATACTTCTCACTCAGTGTTTATATAATTATCATGAATTTCAGATTAATGTCATCCAAATTAATGGGGTCACACATTAAAGAATCAAAACATGATCTTTAGGGTACTTTTTGGTTTTAAAATTTGATGATTCTATACACATAGCAAATCACAGGGAAATAAACAACTAAATAATTGAAGAACCGGGAAGACTAAACAGGACTGATGAGGATTTTGCTCAGGATTTTCTAGGAACCACATAGCCATGGCCGTCTGAAGACAAAATGGGTGGGGTCTCTGTCTGTCCAAGCCTCTCCGACCTGATGGTCCTAGTGAGAGAACTTGGACTCATAAATTCCTGTAACTGCTTATTTAAGGGAGGCATGGAGACTTTCGTCAGTGTTTTGCTTTGCACTAATTAATTTTTAGGAGCTCTTCTGTTAATTTTTCTAAAGTTCAAGGGTGTAATCCTTGAATATTGACCAATTAATTAAAGGTTATGTATGGGCCAATTAATCAAGGTTCTCATCTTTACACTTCCATGTCCCCAGGAACATGAGGCAGCACTCTCTTGGTAGAAGGAAGAAGGGGATAACTCTCCCAGTGTCATTCCCAAGAGGGGAGCGCAGGGATGCGTAAAGACATCGGTCACTTGTGCATCCAGGCAACAGCACTGTGCAGCCTGAGCCTGACATTTAAACCGACTCATGGGTCAGTCTCTTAACCTAGGAGCCTTGGTGTGTTCAAGTCTAGAAGTGAAATAATAACACC
This sequence comes from Mirounga leonina, assembly GCF_011800145.1. Lineage (NCBI taxonomy): Eukaryota > Metazoa > Chordata > Mammalia > Carnivora > Phocidae > Mirounga > Mirounga leonina. Next base: position 16,711,145 of record NW_023270305.1, on the reverse strand, counting down.
ATTACAGAGCAGCTGTGAAGATTAGATGAGATATTGCATGTTGAGGGCTGCAGGGCCTGCTCCTTCATCTAGTCATCTGGGAAAATTGCTTGAGCTCCTCTGTGTGCCAGGCCTGTGCCATGAGGCAGGTCGTTCCTGTCCTCAAGGAGCTCACAGTCTAATGGAGAAGAGAGAACAACAACAAAGGGTCAGAGGAGAAAACGTGGAATTATAAAATGTGATAAAGGGCATGGAAGCGAACACGGATGTTAGAGAGAACACATCGGGGGCTGGGGGAGAGGGAAATGGGAAGTTGCTGTTCGATGCGTACAGAGTTTCAGTTGCACAAGATGAATACGTTGCAGAGATCTGCTGCATCGTGCCTGTGGTTAGCAAGGCTGTGTTGTGCACTGAAACGTTTGTTAAGAGGGTAGGTCTTGTGTTAAGCATTTTAGCACAATAGAATTAATGCACAGACCAGTGTATTTAACTGTAAACTGCAAAACCACAAACAAAAGTTGTGCACACACTTCACTGACTTGATATTATTAGTAAAGCCTTTGGAACATTGCCTGACACAGAGGAAGTGCTATAGAAGGATATACTAAAATAAGTAAGCTCAAATATTAGGGCTTTATTCTAAGAAAATAATTGTGGGCTGCACAAAGATTTAATTGTTAGGATGTTTCCCCCCAGGATTGTCATTTTGAAGTTGGAAACAACCTAAATGTCCAACAGTGGATGATTTTGACTGAGCAAATGATAGTAACCCAGAGAGAATAAATAAACAAAAGAGAGCCCAGGGAGTTAATACCAATAATGTGGACAGTGAAGGCCTCCTTGAGGAGGTGACAGACTGACCAGTGAAGGATGAGAAATACCCATCCTGCACAGGATGGGGGGTGTGGGGTTAGAGAAGAACATTCCTGGCTGATGGAACAGTAAATGCGAAGGCTGGTGGAGGGAGGCATTTGCCAAGTCTGCAAGAGGAGGCCTAAGGAGGAGAGCATGAAGCAGGTAGGAGAGGGATGAGAGAAGCTGGGGAGCCAGGCAGTGTCTGGTGCGGCCGGGTCTCCCAGGCCGTGGGAATGGGTTAGGATTTTATTCTATGTGTGATGGGAAGCCTTGGAGCAGGTTTAAGTGGAAAGATGGCATGATCCGGTTGACACATTAGGAAGGCTGCCCAGATGGCTGCCTGGAGAACGCACGGGGAGGGAGACAGAGGTGGAAGTTGGGAGGCTGGTCAAGAGGCTGCTGGACCTGGCAGGATGGGTGGGGGAGGTGATGGCAGTGGGACTGGCATGGTCGAAGCGCAGGGAGCAAGATGGGTGACTCTGGGCAGTGGGGTGAAATCAGAACCAACAGGATTGGCATCTAGGGGAGAGAAAGGTAAAGGATTAGGGATGAAGCCTGGATTTTTGGTGTAAGTAATAGGCAGAATCAAGGTGTCATTCACTATGATGGGGGAGAAACAAAGAGTTCAGCTCTGGACATGTCAGATTTGAGGTATCTGCGGAATATCCAAATGGAGGGATCAAACAGGCTGTGAACAAGTTGGGATCGGAGCTCTAAGTCTGGAATATATTCCTAAATGGTAATAATAGCAACTTGTAGTTTATGAGTTTTCTCTGTGCTGTTCTTCACTTGCAGGTGTCAAGCACCCCCGTTAGGTTGGGTATTATCAGGAGTTGTGACCGAGGGACTTAGGGCAAGGGGAGGATTGTGGCGGGAGAGTTCAGAACCGTCGGACTTGTCTGCTGGGCAGGCTGCTTCTCCAATTCCAGTTTCTACAGCCAGGATTTGAGAGACCTGCCCCATGGCGGGACACCTTCATGACATTTTGGAATGCATCATCAGCAGCTTCATACCCCAAAGCCTCTCTGGGGTGGCCCTTTTTGGTGAGCCTGGGTGATGGTAGGTGAGGCAGCGAGGCCTGTTTTTTGAGTCCGGCGGGGAGGCAGGGACAGTCACACAGATGTCACTGTCAAGAAGGTTCAGTGTCTGTCCTGTCCACCCTTTCTGCCTGATTGTCCCCTGGGGGGAAGGCTCTGATGTTCGTCTGTGGGAAGCTAAGACGTTGTCAGGATTATGGATCCACTGCTGTCTTAGCTACCTTAGCACAGTCCCTCCCAGGGAATCAGACTTTGTGCCACATGTCATGGGACAAATGCTGCATAACAGGCTGGAGTTCTTACTCCTGTGGAAGCACTTAAGGGAAAGGAAGAGAGAAAAGGGTCACAGTTTTGTTCTGTTCTCTATCTTCCCCTCCAGGCTGATGTGGCCAGAACAGGGTAATGCTATGAAAAAGTTCTCTTGGGCAGAGGCATAAGAAAATGCAGATTCTCGCTCCCATTCTGCTATTTCCTGCCTGTCAGACTTTTTTGCACGTCCCCTGAGCACCCCAAATCGCAGCTGGCCTGTTTGAGGAACAGGAGCCGTCTCCCCCTGCTCTGCCCTTCTCCCAGGGTTGTTTCAAAGATGAAATGAGACAATGGGTGTGAAGGTGCTTTGGCAACATTCAAGTGCCGTAAAAGTATGGGATACATGTTTTCGCGTATTCAGCCCCGCCGCTGTCCTCGTGGAAGTTAGTCTGGTGAGGCGGATAAACATTGGGCAGTGACAGAAGTGTGGCCAGGAAGTGGGTAAGAAGATGCGTCTTCGGAGACTGTAACAAGGGTGGCGCTGCTTGGTTCTGACCAGAGGTTTTCAAAGTGTGGTCCCCAGACGCGCAGAAACCTTAGCTGGGAGCTGGTTAAACCTGTCCCTTTCCAGGTCCCACCCCAAACCCACTGACTCAGAAAGGCCGAGAGCTTGCGTTTTAATAAGCCCTCCAGGAGATTTGGATTCATGCCCCAAATTGAGAACCACTGGTCGAGGCATTCAGGAAGGCCTTCCTGAGACAATGACTTTAATGAAATCAGGAGGAATAATTAGAATGTAGTCAAAGTGGAGGGGAGTGTGGGGTTAAGTATACAATTCCAGAGGAAGGTCTTATACAAGAGAGAACTCAGTCCTTGTGAAAGAGTGAAGTAAGCCCAAGGTGCTGGGCAGAAGAACAGAGCAGTGTAGGAGGGAATGAACTGAAGCAGCCCAGTGGAAGGGGCCTTATAAATCTTGGGAAAGATTTTGCAGTTTATGCTCAGGTCAATGGGAAGCCGTTAAAGGGTTTGGAGCAGGGAAGGGCTTTTTCTGGTCAATATCATGCTATTGTAATTTTAAGACATTTCCTTACAATCCAATAAAGACGGTTAATTGTCTTAATTAGAGCTTATACTCTAATTGAGGAAAAGGCACAATATAACCAGTGGGCCAGTCTATGACTATCTAATCACCACTGATGGACTGTTTGGCACTGTACAAGGCACAGTAAAGGAAGCAGAAAAAGAAGCAGCTCCTTCTCTCCATGATGAGGATTGAGGATTGAATACCTGGGTGAGGAGACGAGATGCAAGTACACACACAACTCCCAGTGAAGGATTCCAGACACTTTCCCATTAAATTACTGTCACTCTGAAGATGCCAGAGACCGGATAGTTAAAAGTGCCCAGGTGGTTAGGCCAGGCTTCCTGGAGGAGGCGCGGCACAAATTTGGCTTGCTGGAGGAAGGCATACGGGCAGAGATTAGCAAGGCAAAGGTTGCCAATGATCCTGACCCGAAATAAAGCCATCCTCGGGGTCCTGGGCCAGGGCGCTACTGGGAGGCCTCCAGCAAGGGTAACGGGGCCCATTTTGTGCAGTCATCACTGAGAATTTCTTCTCTGTCTCTTTCCCAGGCTCTTCTGGGGGCATCCCTTATAGTCGACTACTTTGCGCTTGTTTTTATTTTTTTAAATTTTTAAATTTTTTTTTTTTAAAGATTTTATTTATTTATTTGACAGAGAGAGACCGCGAGAGAGGGAACACAAGCAGGGGGAGTGGGAGAGGGAGAAGCAGGCTTCCCGCCGAGCAGGGAGCCCAATGCGGGGCTCGATCCCAGGACCCTGGGGTCATGACCTGAGCCGAAGGCAGCCGCTTAACCGACTGAGCCACCCAGGCGCCCTGCGCTTGTTTTTAAATCATTTTATTGGAATATGCTAATCATAGAAAAAGGTTCACAGATCTTAAGTTAATAGCACACAGAACCTCCCCAAGTGAACCACCTTCGTTAACCCTACCACGATCAGGGATCTGTACGCTTCAGCACCCCAAAGCCCTCTGCCCTGAGCCATTCCTCTCCCAGTTGCAGTTCTCCCCTGGAGAGTCATTGTTCTGACTGCTCACTCGCTTCTTTTTGTGCCTTACGGGCTCTCCGTTGCTGGCTTCCCCACATTACATTCCCAAGATGTGTCTGCATTGTTGCCTGTAGCTGTCTGTAGATTATTTCTTCGCGTTGCCGAAGGATTTTCCGTTGTGTGGCTACATGACAGTTTACTTATCCATTCCAGATGGGCATTTAGGTAATTTCCAGTTTGGGGCTATTTTGGGGGTATGTTTCAACCTTTGATCTGGGTCTTCCTCTTCAGTTTGCTCAGGTTTCCCTTATTGTCACTAAATTCATCTCCTCTAAAACTGAATGCTCTGTTGTATACGCGTTTGGCAGGCAATAAATAGAAACTAATACTAAATAAAAAATGCTCAGTAAGAAATTGGTGGTTTGAGGAAACCGCCTCCCCACATCAGCCCTCTGCCTCCCCCTTCCTTCTCTCTTCCCCTTCTTCTTCAGGGAACCCAGCTGAAGGGAAGCTGCTGCTGCAGGGCTCAGAGGGGCTTCCAGCCCGGCACCCTCACCACTGGGCCGGCCGGATTGCTTTGCTCGCAGGAGCCTGTGGGGGGCGGGAAATGTACCTTGTTCACTTTTATAAATGGCTTGGTGTAGGCACTTGGTAGATGTTTCTTGAATGAATGAGTTTCTAATAAAACAAAGGATACAAGTTGCTGTGAATCTATGATGTGTCACATGGGCCCTGAGAAGACAGGTATGAAATCCTTCTTTTGAGGATCTTTTGAAAAATGTTAAGCTCTCTGCCCCATGCCAGGCACTTTCTAGGGCCTTTACATCTGTCACCTCCTTAAATTCTTATCCAGCTCCATGGGGTAGTTACTTTTCTTCTCCCCATCTGCAGACAGGAAAGCTGAGGCACGGCCCGTACTCACAAAGTCAAGGGTAACATTCAGAGTCAACCAGGCAGCTCAGATCCATGCTCTTCACCCCTGAATGGCTGGTGTCAAGGGAGTACAGCCTGCAGGAGGCATATGGGAGGAAGGGCACTCGGGGAGCCAGCCCCTCCCATAGAAGGCCCAGATTCTCAGGGCAGGTGGGGTGTGAGTGGGACCCTGAAGAAGGGGTAAGGCTTATAGAGATGGAGAAGAGCAGACAGGTCTTCAGCTTGAGCAGCCTGCTGCGGGAGGCTCCGGGGAGGCTGCAAGGGGATGGGGAGCAGGGGGAGAGAAGGGGCGTATCCTGGTTGGCTTCAGAATACGGGTGCCAGGAGGATGTCGTGGCAGGTCCATCCACAAATGCTGCCTGAGTCAGTATAGCCCAGGCCAGGGTCTCTGCGGTGTGTCTGCTGTTGGGCTCTCTGGTGCCCAATCTCCGTGACCCTGACCTCTGCCTTTCATGTGACCTCAGCCTGCTCCCTACCTCCTCTCCTAAATTGGCTGCTACCCACTGCCCCCAGGCATGGCCTGGCTTGGGTCCTTCACCTAGACCCTCCGGGTGAGGCTGCCCCCACCTTGTCCTGCACCTGATTGCAGGATCCTGCCGCAGGGAGCTCAGAACTGAGACCTGCCCGAGGGTAGGTTTTCCTATGCGCCTGCATTCCCCATCCTAGGGAACCCTCTGGACAACAAACAAATCCATTAACATTTATGAAGGTTTTAGAGGCTAGATATTAAAACACAATGCAGAAAGCTCTGTAGGCTAGCAGAAACACTTTAGAATTCTCTATTCATCCCCCTTTCACCACCAGCAATTTGATAATTATCTTGAAGACAGTAGAGGTGATCCTTTCCTTGCTCCCCTTTAAAGGCTAGCTCAGTGGTTCTCAAACTTGCTTGTGAAAAAGGCTTCCTGAAGGCCTACCAGGTGGTAGGCGAAGGTTCATGCTGCACTTTACAGGCAATTTAAGGGATTTTCAAGCATAGTTTTGACTCTGCAATTTTTACCTTTTGCACTGATTTCAGAATGGAAGTCCCACTGTACTGGTAAGTTGGCTGGGAAGAACAGCCTTCCTCCTGTCCCGTCCTGGGAAGACTAAGGCACATTCAAGGCCTGCTGCCCCTAAACCCCAGGGACCCTGGCAGCTGCGTACCCAGGCTTGCCAGCAGCCAAGAGGACACTTCGTGGAGACTTGGAAATCCTTGCCACTTATGGAGAGATTTAAGTCCAGTTGGCTCCTGAGCTGAGCGTATATTTTTGGAGCCAAGAGTCTGTCTCCCCTACTAGACAATGAGCTCATCAAAGGCAAGACTGTTTCCTCTTCTCCACTTCTCTTCACCCTCCCCCTCCCCCTCCTCCTCCTCCTCTTCTCTCCTCCCTCACCCCTCCCTTTCTCCTCCTTCTCCCCCTTCCACCCTCCCTCCTCCATATTTCCACCACTGAGCACAGTGCCTGGCACAGAACAACTATTCTATAAAGTTTGATAAATGAGTGAATGCCGTTATTTGGCTTCAGAGGAAAATTTATTTATTTTTTCCCAAGTCTCAGGTCCTTGGAACTGGATTGTCATGTTCACATTTCTGTCTTTTCCATTATTCCCTGAAAGCACAAACTCAATTCAGGCTTTAGTAAAAAATGAAGAGCATTAGACCAACCTTTTGAAATTGCTTGGTCAGTACTTCCTGCTCTCCTGTACTTCATGGTGCTGTCATCACTGGGTAGTTATAACATTAAGTATGTACCTGATCAGCAAGTTGCTTTTAATTAAAATCTGCTGTTGGTTTCCTCGCACCTCAGGGCTCCTGGAGTATTTGTTCAGTTCCTTGGGCTCCTGGGGGGGAGATAAGAGCAGATCCATTGGTTCTAGGTCACCATTTCCTCTCCCCTCCCACTTCCTCCAGCTTCCCCAGCAGTATCTTTTCAGATGTGTGGTGAGCAGCTCACTCTGTTCACCTCAGGAAGGGGACGTGCTACCTATCCAGGGCCAGGGGAGTGCTTATGCCCTGCAGAGGAGAGACGGAACCGCCAGCACCAGAGCTTTTCTGGGTGATTCCTAAACCACATCCAGCCCGCAGTGAGATTCCTCCTTGTGCTGGAGATGGTGGGGCCACCCAGCCTCTCCTCCCATGTTTCCGCTCGGGCAGGTGGCAAGCGTGGCAGAACTGGTTCTCCTCTTCCTTTCACATCTGTTTACAGATTCTGTAGCTCAGCAAGAACCGAGTCTTCATGTTTATAAATCCTGAGGTAAATGATTTTTCTGAGCTTGGTTTTTTCATCTATGAAATGGAAATAATAATAGACCCTGTCTCTCGGAATTTTTGTGAAGATTAAATGATATATGTAAAGAGTTTCACAGAGTTTCTGGCCTGTAATACACTCTCGATAAGTGATGTCAACTATTATGATCACTCCTCCCCCTCTTCCTCCTCTTCCTACTACCGCTCCTACCCCCAGTGGCAGCTGAAGTAGTAGTACTTCGTGACAACCACCCAGCAAGGAGGTTGCCTGACCAGCGGGGCCTCCAGAGGAAGCTGGCCTCCCTCTCTTGCAGTGTTAAAACCTTCAATGCCAGGAAAAGGGGGTGGGTCTTGGACCACTCAGAAGACAATTGCCTGGAGAAAGAGAGGCCTCCACCAGGACAGACTAAACAAGCTACAGAGACTGAGAAAGTTTAAGGAGCACTATCCATCTTTGAACACCACCAGTCAAGTTCACTAATACTTAAATGCCTATTTATTTTTGGCAGAGGATTATATCCGCCTTACCTATATAAATAAAAAAACCCAATGTATAACTGTTTTATTTCAGTAGGTACTTATTGGGCACTCACTGAATGGTTTTTATCACTCAGTGACTGTTTGTGCACCTGCTTTGAGTTGAAGGTAGGTGTCCAATGGTGAATGAGTTGAGCTGCCATACAGAAGGAGGAGATGAAGCACAGAGGGGTCAAAAGCCTTCCCTAAAGGGACGCAATGGCAGGATTATGACTGACCCAGGCTTCCTCCAGCTTACCCTAGGACTCTTTCTGCTGAACTTCACTGGCAGTAGTCTCTGCCTTCAAGGGGATTGTGGTACGTCTTCTGGGACAAAAGTTATTAGAAACAACCCATTGGAAGTGTTCATTGATTCAGTGAATGTCTACATCCCTACTATGTGCCACGTTCTGGGTAATGGAAGAAGGCAAGAGACAAGTAACTGGTGAGTCTCATGGAGCTTATATTCTAGAGGGGAAGAGAAACAATAAATGGATGTATAAATAAATGAACAGGGCAATTTTACAGAACATTAAGAATTGTGAAGAACATAAAACAGGACAGTGGAACCATAGGCGATTTGGAGAGGAGGGTTGTTGAGTTCCAGGGACTGATGAGAAGAGCCACCAGCACAAACTGGCCCTGGGACAGAGCAGCCCGCAAGTACAAGGAGGCAGGAATGAACCTGATAACAAACACATGGAGGCCATGGGGGGACTGGCCTAGGAGAAGACCGTTTAGGGTGAGGTCAGGGCCAGACTGTGGAGAGCCTGCAAAACATGACATTATGTTCCCAAGTCCTAAATTAAATTTCTTATAATCATGGGTCAACATGTAAGGCCTAGCCTATAAGCACTAAATGTATACTTGACCCCTGGAGAAAGCTTCCTTCACAAGGAGGATTTAATATGAGCGTTGAATGGGAAATGAGGACTCTATATTGCACTGAAGAGAGCCCTGGCATGAACGAGGGCACTTTGGAGAGCCATATTTCCCCAAATACTCCTTGGAGCATGGATGTTGAGAGATGTTCCTCAACCAAAGCCTCTGGGGAAGTCTTTAAAAAGTGTGGGGAATTTGTAAACTGCATTTCCTTCTTCAAGTTTAAAAACTACCAGAAAGAACGGGGGAAGTCTTGCAGCAAAGTTACCTGTTCTACCTTTCGTAATACGAAGGATCTGAAATTCACTTGACTGTGGAAATCTTATTTATTTTCAGAACTCCTGTTAATATCACTTAGAATTAAGATACCAAAGAACAGCCTTTGGGAATCCCTGCTAAAGAAAAATCTAGGGTTTGTGTGGGCCCGAGGGATTAGTAACTTCAGCTCCAGGATCTGAGTGACTGATTCACTACTCGTGCCCGGATTGTTCACGCTGATGATCCCCTCCAGTGACTCAAATCATTGAGTGTCAACCATGCCTTTGTTGGCTCAGATCCCCTTGTTTTATTTTCACTTTGGTAGCAGGACAAGGGAGGGCCTAGAGAGGGGAAGTGAGTAGATGTGCATTCATAAATGCCCAGACTTGGCTGCTATGACTGAGCTGGTAACGAAAACACCGTTGGGCTTTAGATGGAAGCCCTGTGAACCCCAGTCTTCTGAAAGGGCCTATACCCACAACTTGTAAGGGGCCTTTCCTTAGGGTGGGCAGTGTGTGTATGTGTGTGTGTGTGTGTGTGTATTGGAGGAAATTCCATGTGTATGTGTGTACCTGGCAGGTGGGAGTGGGTACAAAGTAAGGCAAAGCTTCACTCCCAATAATTCCAAATTATAGTTGAGACCGAGTCTGCATGGTGGTAGGGCACTAAGACCCCTTTTAACTGATGAGCCTCCTTCCGCCCATTCCCATTCCCCTCCTCTCCATCAGTACAACCTCCCAATGTCAGGATTACTCAGATCTCAAGCCCTAATATCTTTTTCGCTCAACCACCCTTTTACCTCCTTACCCTGCCTTTGCCACTTGGTGAAGCTATGTCTTGGGGACTTCACAGTGGGGAGGAGAAATCAGGAACCTAGCCTCTTAAGAGATGAGAAGCCAGAGGCTTTCCCCCCTTTCTCATTTTCTCTGCCCTTAGTGCTGGACCATTTGCTAAAACTTCCCCTTTGCCTCAGCATCCTGCCACCCAAATATCTATCAACTGAGCCCATAGTTCCCCAGATGCAGTTACCTCCCACTTGCAAGAGAGGAGTTTGAATGGAAAGAGGTGTGAAAGGGATATTTCCACAGCTCTAGGTGCTCAAAGCATACTGTTTTTTGTTGTTGAGAAGACAGTCAAATATAGCACCTAGCAAAGCTGCTCTGTTGGAAATGAGTCCTGCCTGCTATATGTGCTTACTGTCTTCCCTCCCGACACGGTCCAGGCCTGCTCCATGCTGTGGAGGCCTGGAGGATGGTGCTCCTCAGCTGCTGCCTGATTGCCATTGGATATGTCCAGAATTCTTACTGCCCCTTAACCACACCTGCCCTTAACCCAGAGCATGAGGGTCTTTCTCAAAGAGTAGAGTAACTGTGCGGTGAGAAAGTCCATTATTCAGTGATTAAAAATCAAAACAAAACAAACAGCTCAAAAAACCAGACACACAATGTAGCTGTGTGCCGTGGTGGAGCATGCGGATGATGGTCAGTGAGTTCCTGAGACACTCCTAGGACCAGATTCACCCTCCAGTTCTTGCTTGTTCTGAGGTTTAATGATGAGCCTCTTCTTGAGTTCCTGAGCTCATGAATCCTTCCAATCAATCTCTTGTTACTTGAGGTACCTCACTGTAACCACGAGAGTCTGTCTAGCTAGAACTTCTCCTAGGGTCCTTGATATTTTTTTTTCTTTTTAAAATTGTCATAAATATATCTATCATGTCTTCCTTATCAGATTATAAATTCCTTGAGGTAGGTTCCAATTCAGAGTCACCTTTTTAGCTTCTGATAAAAATTGTTAGAGTAAAAAGAGAAAGGGAAGGAGGGAGGGACAGGAGGAGGAAACGAGAGAAGGCAGGAGGAAGGAAGGTATGAAGGAGGGAAAGAAGGAGGAGAGTAAGAAGGACGGAGGGGAAAGGGAAGGCTGCAGCGAGGAAGGGAAGGGGGAAGTTTCCTTTTTAGGAGGTATGTGATGTGTGCGAGATGCGTGTCATCACTGTGTATACCGTGGCTCGGGTAAGAGTAGGGGGAAATGAGTAGAACTTGGGATGAGGATGAAGCTGAATATTTCTTGAGGAAAGGCCAGAGAAGCCCCTTATTTGGAGCAGAATTTTGTTTTTGGAGAAATTATTTTTGATGGATATATTTTGGGAGCTGAGAAAATGGAAGTGTATTTCACTGCCAATTCTGCCTGTTTCAATTTGGCAAACGCAGATTTCTTTACCCCATTTTGTGTTTCAGATGGCGTTGAAATGAGCAGCGCTGGCTGGGCTGTACGAACTTGGCTGGTTGGTTGTTCTCGTAGCTCCGAGGACTCACCAAGCTCAGCCCCCAGCAGAGGCTTCCTGCTATTACCCAGAAGGCCAATAGAGGGCTCCCAAGAACACTGAGCAAAATTGGGTGGCCTTGACCAGGGAGAGGTGCAACTATAATGGCAGTGATTATTGTGCTTACCTAACACGCAAAGGGATAGATCTTAATTCAGATGCTAAAGACACAAACGGGGGCGAGTGCCATGAACACAATAGAAGTTGCTGCATTGGAGGAATCTCAGATTAGTTCGTATACAGTATGCTGGATATGTTAAAGCCTTAATTCTGTGCACCGTTATCTTGAAAAAAAAAATCACTTAATTTCTCTAGGCCTCAGTTGGCCCTACTTAAAAAAAAATGTGAGGGGTGCCTGGGTGGCTCAGTCAGTGGAGTGTCAGACTCTTGGTTTCGGCTCAGGTCCCAAGATCGAGCCCTGCCTTGGGGCTCCATGGTCAGTGGGGAGTCTGCTTGACAGTTCTCTCCCTCTGTCCCTCCCCCTAGTCACTCGTGCGTGTGCGCTCTGTCTCTCTCAAATACATAAATAAATGTTTTTTTAAAAATGTGATACTGAGATAGTGAGAGCCTGGCTTTCTAAGACCCTTTAAGGTTTACCCTTCTATTACTCCAACTTATAGGAATCACATTCAGGAACAGTCTGGCAAAACATGGTTTACTCAACAGAAGGAGGGTTAATCCTGCCCCCCAATACAGGACTAACAGAATGGTTCTATTATACACTTCAGAGTGATAGTTAGAATAGGGAGCGCAGTCTTTAATGACCTAGTGAGCTGGAGACACTATGATGTGGGTGAAAATGACACTAATTAGAGCCGAAAGACTTTGATTGAGACCTTGATTTTATTTACTAGCTAATCCCTTCACCTCTCTGAGTCTCAGTTTCTTCATCTGTAAAATCAGGATGATCCAAGTCTCCTTGCCTATTCCAATGTGAAGGTCAGACAAGATAATGCAGTGAAAGTACTTTGGTTACTGCATTGTGTCCTTCAAGTAAGTGTTCAGGTATTAATAGATGCACTTACTTACATGGTCCAGATGTAGTGACATAGAGTGTGGGAATGCCTTGAGTCCTTTCTTTCCTGAACTAACAGATCTCATATAAACTGCATGATAGCGTTTGTAATCTTTGTAATCTCCTTTCAACAGAAAATAAATTAGGAAAGAAATATTTCTGAAGTGCAGAGGAATAGGAACTAGATTTGTAGAACTTAGAACTGGAAGGGAATTCAAGAGATGGAGCAAAACTATCTCTTGTGATGGTTTGTGATTTGTGATTTGTAGCCAACATTGAGACTGTGTTTGAAGTAGGAACTAATATGTGTTTGTATTAATTTATTTATTCATTTTAGTTGCTTGAGGTTCTAAGAATACAATTTTGGAATTTGGGAAAGAACTTGGGTCTCGCAATGGGCTTGTATATCTATTCACCCCTTCAAGCATATGTTGAGATATACCTATTTGCTACACACTATGTTGATGCAGGAGGCAATACAAAGACATACAAACTATGATCCTTCCCTTCAAGTAACCCTGAATGCTCTGCCTGTCACATAGTAAGTATATTGAGATGGAGATAGAGATCGATTTTGGTTTTTGTTTTAGAATAGATGAGACACAGATGTCAAGGAGATAGTCTAGTGGTTAATAACAAAAGCTTTGGAGTCAGACAGCCTTGGGTCTAATCCTATATCTGCTAAGTACACTAGCTTTGTCCTTTAGGAAGTTATTTGGCTTGTCTAAACCTTGGTCTCCTGTAATTGGGTTAGTGCTTCCTACCTTGAAGAGTGACTATCGGGAGCAAATGAGCTGTTGTGCATAAAGCTAGCACCTAGTAAACCCACCATACATGGTTATTATTATTGGCATCATCATCATTATTCCAGAGAGACATGATACCAAGCCATGCTAGATTTCACAAGACATACTGAGTATCACGGAAATTCAGAGGAGGGAGCACTCAGCAAGGCTTTGTCAGGAATGACCTGTAGGCCACTTAAAGGAGGAAAGGACTTTCCACTGGCAGAGGTAAGAAAAAGGTCATGCCAAAGAGACAGAGAGGGAGGGATATGAGCAAAGGAGGGAAGCCGGAGAGAGCATGGCATGTGGTAAGAATGACGAGACATTTATTTTGCCATAACAAAAAGCTCTTGTTGTGATCTACTTAATGCATTCATTTCTGATTTTGAAATTTCCATAAAGATATCTTGCCATGTCTCTCTGTATAGGAAATTGCCTCCATTATCCTAATGCTCTGCTGGTCTGAATTGGAAGGCAGTTACGTGTGGAATCTTATAAGATGATGAAACTTGTCTTCTGGAATTCTCGGCTACTTTTCCCTTTACCAGTTTTCCATCTTACTAGGGTCTTTCACCCTGCCCAGTCATCCAGGATCTCTATGGACTTAAAAAAACTTTATTTTTCTTAATATATATGTAATGTATGTTTATTGAGGAGAAATTAGAACACAGAATAAAAACTACCTCCTGTGACTCTCATGGTATTGACCCAGTCATCCCCCAAAAATGCATTCTTAGAAAAGGAGCTGATACACTAATTTCTTTTTTTTATTTTTTATATTTATTTATTTATTTATTGCGGATACACTAATTTCTAAAGGTACAAATGGTTTTCAGTGTTGCCCCCTTTAAGCACCTTTTGCTTTATGAACAGGCAGAGTGCTTCAAGGTAAATGAATTGGAATTTCAGGCATCTGTGGGCACACATGGAAGTCATTTTGGGTGGTAAAGGTGATACCAGTATGTACTTAAAAAATAAAAGTATATTGTTGGTCACTTACACATAGAAGTTGATTTTATTTTTACTTCTTAAAAACTTACTGAGAAATACATATATATGTATCTAATGAGATGCACATATCTTTAGTGTACAGTTGGAGGTTATGACAATTGAAAGCACCTGCCTGCCCACATCCCCTATCAGGATGTACATTTTCACCATCACAGAAAGACCCTTTTGCCCTTTGCCAGTAATCCACCCCTTAGAAAGCAACCACTGTTATTTCTTTCAACATAGATTTATTTTGCTAGAATTTCATGTGTTCTTTTGTGTTTGGCTTCTTTTACTTAGCATAATATCTGTGATATACATGTGGTATTAGAGTTTTTTTATGAATAGTATTCTATTGTATAATTAAATTACAAACTTTACATTCTCCTGTTGATGGACATTTGGGTTATTTCCAGTTTGGAGCTATTGTAGATAATCCCATAGATGACTGAGGCTCTGTTCATTTTTTTTCTTGTCATTCTTTTCTCTTTGATTCTCTATTCCTTCTAGTTTGGATAGCTCCTATTGCCTGGTTTTCAAGGTCACTGATATTTCCTTCTGTAGTGTTATCTGTTGTTTAAGCCCATCCAGTGAAGTTTTCATTTCAGATATTGTATTTCTTTATTCTAGAATTACTATTTAATTCTTTTTTACTTACCATGACTCTACTGTGATTCCTTGTTTGTTCATTAAGTTCATATTTTCTTTTAAATCTTTGAACATATTTATAATACCTCTTTTAAAGTCACTGCTAATTCGTTCTTCTCTATCATTTCTGGTCTATTTCTACTAAGTGATGCTTCTCCTGGTGGTGATGGATCATATTTTCTTGTTTCTTTGCCCATCTGGTGATTTTTTACTGTATGCTGGACATTATTGATGCTACAGTGTTTATTGCTTAGGTTTGTCTTCCTTAATAGATAGTTGAATTTTGCTCTGGCAGGCAATTTATTTACTTGTGAGTCAGTTTAATCCTTTTGAGGCTTGTTTTTAAAATTTCTTAGGAATGACCTAGAGTAGCCTTTAGCCTAGGGCTAGCTTAGGCCTACTCTTAAGGCATGGACTTTCTGGTGTCTCTAATGAATAATTAGGATTTTTCACTGTGGTTGGATTGTCACTCTAATGTCTCCCGGTATCTTTAGTAGGTTGGGATATAGTCTCTAGTTGAAAAATGAACAATTATTCTCTGGAAATTGTTCTTTCTTTTGTATATGTTATTTTCCTAGCCCTGTGGAGTCATGCCCTCCACATATGCAATATAGTGTTCAGCCAAAGACTCAAGGAAGATTTGTGGATCTCCTTCTATGCACCACTCCCTTCTTTCTGGTACCATATCCCAGGAATTTCAGCCACCTCAGTAGACCTGAGCCCCAATATTTGTCTCCTGGGCTCAGCAAGATGGTGTTTGTGATCCCTCTTATTGTGCTACAGTCTATCAAGTGCCTCCAGATAGAAAACTGAGTCAATTGCCTGGCTTGTCTCATCTGTTTCCCCTTTCTCAAGAATCAGTCTTGTGCTGCTTGCTGTCCAATGTCAGAAAATAGTGATTTCATATGTATTTTTCTGGTTTTAAAAAGTATTTTCATTAGGACATACAGCTTTGTGCCAGTTATTCTATCTTGATTAAAGTGAAAGACCACATAAAGTAGTTCCGTTAGCTCATTTTGCATGTGGAGAAACTAAGGCATTGGCCATAGATGATTTAGGATCATGATATTACCAACCCATGGTAAAGCTGGAATAATAACAAGTTTTAAGTTCTTGGTTTCTCTAACCAACAGCACTGTCTCTTGTAAAAAAAAAAAAAAAAAAATGTCTATAAGCATATTGTGGGGGATAAATTGATATTCACAGAAACCAAATCATATTTCATAGAGCAGCAATAGATCTCAAGTTTCTAAGCTCTGATGTGCTGTAGTAGTCATTAGTGAAGTTTGCCCCTGGCCTGCTGTTAGTTGGGTAGGGCTATAAAACTAGTTGAAGACAGTGAGTTGTTAACAGAAGAGATATATGTTAATTCTGAGTGAACCCTTCTTGCTGGCTGAGACTTTCAGTCCCTTTTGTCATTTTGTCATGGTAACTGGCATTGTTTAAGACGATGGCTCTGTTAGCTAGGTTTTTGAGTGACTAAGGTAAGCAGAGACCAACTGCTTCTGAACTCTCAATGGAGAAGTAGCATGAACAAGAAGTTGTCCTTAATTTTTTAAGCCAATGATTTGAGAGATTGTATGTTTTCATTGTGTAATATAGCCTATCCTAAATGATAGAATCTGGAGAAAATTTGATTGTCTTAGGTTGGTTTCTCAGAAGCAGAGCCTGAGATGAAAATTAGTATACAAGTTACTTTTTTTTTTTTTTAAATTCCAGTGTACTTAACATACAGTGTTATGTTAGTTTCAGGTGTACAATATAGTGACTCAGCAGTTCCCTATACTACTCAGTGGTCATCAAGATAAGTGTAGTCTTAATCCCCTTCACCTGTTTCACCGTCCCCACCCTGTCCTCCCCCACGCCATATTGGATGGTATGCTGCAGCCTGATTTTACAGAGGAATTCTGTACCTTAAGTTTTGCCTTGGTGTTCTTTCAACTCAAGGCAAGGGAGTTAGACTTTCTTATGATCATATACTTCCATGGTTAGGGAGGGGAAGCTGGTGCATAGAGAATAAATAGGAGGCAGCACAAGGAGATCTAGGTGAAGCAACAGCATGGTCCACTACCGTGATCAAAAGCGGGGGGGAAAAAGCTTTGTACCTTCATTTTTAGTTCTGTACAACGGGAAGACTCATAATTTCTTATCTCATAAAAATGGCATGGAATAAATGCACTGTAATATTTTTTGAAGGTAGAAATGCTGGTGGTTGCAGAAGTCTCATATGGAAAGACCTTTTCTCCCTCATGTCAGTATGTCTTGACTGTCAATAAATACTCCATAGTATAGCCACTGAATTTTCATGCAAATCTCCTACTAACATTTTCTTCTACTTCCTCAGCCTCTGAATGAGCTTAGAGTAAAAGAGAACTTCAGAATTTGCCTTCAACTCTTGTTATTGCTTATTTGTGGGTTGCCATCAGGGTCCTCAGACCATTTGCTCTACAAAAAGACAAGGGTCACAACTGCTTGTTTTCTTGTCACTACTTGATTTACCCCATCATCAGCCCAGCCTGAGTGATGTCTGCCTCCTTATTTGGCTTAGGTCACAAGGCTTTGGGGAGCTTGTCTAATGGGGAGATTGTCTTTACTAAGATTGCTCAATGAGTTATGCTGTTTTTGTGCTCTTTAAAGATGCAGCAAATGGAATTTTTCCTGCCATAATTTGAAGTGAAGGTGTATGTTTCTTTCACTGCAGTTAATGCTGCAGTTACTACTGAAGGCAGATCGGGGAACTCTGGTCTTTGTATGTTTTGGTGTGAGCGATGTGGAAAGACTTCTAAATTAGGTGCAGTAAAGTGGTTGGGGATCAAGCGACAATTTGGGACTACAGAATTATATCCCTCTTTGTCTTTCCCTCCTTTTCTTTTTTTCTCATCTCTTCTCCCCACACTCACCTGTTTTATTTGTTGACATTTCTGGACAAAATATTTCTTGTTGCAATCTTAGTTCTTCATCATGATTTTTAACTGATAGAATGTTATATTGCCATTATAGCTGATGTCTAAACCTACTTCACTCCTGGCTTTGGGAAATTTTTACTGTGCCCTCCCACTCTATCTAGTTTCTACATGTTAGCATTGCCCTAGTTGTTTAGAGTTGATCCTTCCCCTAGAATTTTCTGCCTCCAGCTCTGTCAACCATTTACAAAAGTTGGGGTTTCACAGTGTTCTCTAACTGAGTAGGGCCTTATCTTAGGATAATTTTAATAATCTACCAGGCATTTGTATGGTCCTCTGCAGTTTACAAAGTGCTTTTGTATACCTGCCTCCATTTTATTTGCCCAACTGTGTTCTGTTGACTTTATATGATTAAACTGTGTTCCCTGGCTTGAGAAACTGAGATCTGGGTTGGACTAGGAAGTATAGTTGGTATTGCTAATGACACAATCTATAAGGGGTCTCCAGAAACCATGTGACTAGGCTTCCAAGGACAATGCCAAAACTGTCTAGAGCTGGAGCTTGTGAGTTGTGTTTATAATTTTTCAGGAAAGGAGAGGCTGCATACCTCTTCCCCATAGACAAGGCCTTTAGAATCAAATAGACACGGGCCGCAATCCTGAATCCACCGCTTACTAGCTATGTTACCTTAGGTAAATTCTATATCTTTGAGTCTGTTTCCTCATTTGTAAAGTGAGGGTTAAAAATGCCTTCAATATGCAGCAGTGTTGTGAAGATTAAATCAAACAATGCATGTGAAGCACATGTACGGTGTCTGGCACATAGTAAGTGTGCAGAAAATGGCAACTCTTCTTCTGTGTACTAAATGGTCCTCGCTATGGGGAGTCCTTCATTATGTTTAACTTTAGTCTCTTTTAGAGAGTCAGATTATGGAAAATAAGTGACTCAGCTCTTCAACCCAAATAGTGAAAATTCAGACCATAGAGCATTGGGAGGCCACTTTGTCCAAAGACTGACCTGATAATGTGAAGGCAGCTGGATTTCCTATTTTGCCCCATGTCTTCCAGATTCAGGGCCAAGCCATTCTTGCAGGGATGGCAGGAATACAGGGCCGAACTGCCTTTTCATCACTCTGTTCATCAGATACCTACAGAGGTTCTGACAGAGGAGAGAACTGACCTTCTGGGCACGAGGACTTTTAAGTGGAAGCCTCTGGGGGCTGCCTGGGAGGTCCTGTCCTCTACCAGACCTCTCTGTCCTGTGCAGTATGATTCTACCTCCCCGCTTCAAGTGCTCCCTGGGCTCTCCACCCCACCCACATTGGTCTTCTCTTGTCCCTCTTCCTGCCGCCACTGAACACACTCTTCCTACCCTTCTTTGCCAAGTCAAATTGTACACAGTCTTCAGAGTTCAGCTTGACTGCCACTTCCTCAGGGAAGTAAACCTCTCCTGACCTCCTCACTTCCCTTACGTGGTCTCATAGTGGAGTGACAGTTTTGCATTCATTTCTATGCTTACTTTATCTGTGTCCACTAGTCTTTGAGATCTATGAGGGTGGGCACTGCTTTACTCAGAGCCTGGTGCAAAGTAGGTACTCCATAAATATGTGTAGTTTCAGTGGATAAACAGGTGGATGGGTGAGTATTTGGAAGCAGGCACAATGGTCGAAAGGTAGCCCACTGTGCTAAAGAAGCAAGGGTTCTAACTTTCTTACTGGCTGAAAGAAGCTGAGTTCAGAGACTTGAAGATCCCTGGGCAAAATGCCCACATGTATAGCGCAATGAGGCATGACCAGGAAAGCTAGGGCATTTGTGTAGACCCTAGTATGTACACGCCTTCACTTTCATGTGCATTCCACATATTCCATCCCTCCAAAGACAACCAATTTTGAGTTTCTTTGTTGTTGTTCCTTGGTTTACCCCTTTGAGAGATCACCCCTTATTCTTCACCTTGATTTCCCAGTTCTGACACATTTGGGTGCTGTCTGCCCTTCGGACATTCTCCTGCTTGTGAGACCTCCTGCCAGGAACTTATGAGAGTGCCCACTCCCACCTTTCTGAAATGGCTACCTGAATTTGCCAGATATTCTGCTTTCTGGGTCCTCTGCCCTCTCCCTTCCTATCACTAGTTGGGAGTCCTATGGAATTGGCTCTTGAACATCCAGAATTCCAATCCAGTCTATCTGTGGTGTTAAGATACCCAACATTACCATCCCTTGCTTGTCCATTTCCATAGAGATGGCAGTGCAGACAAGGGACCTCACCTTGCAGGGTAGCAGTGAAAATTCACCCTTACTCAATATTCCTTTCCTGCTGCTAGAGGTTTTTCATAAATCTAGTTCCATCCACTCAGATCTTTCAACGATAAGGCCCTACTCAGTTAGAGAACACTGTGAAACCCCAACTTTTCTAAAAGTCTCAGAATTAAGCGTGCAATGAAAATGGTTAACATATTCAGGAGATAGCGGCCATTAACCAGACAGTTGCTCACAAATAATGCCTTGCACTTGCTGTATAATAATGAGCACTATTAACTATGAATGACCTCATTTGTCCTTCTGGCATGTGTGTCCCCGAGAGAGTGACACATACATAAATGGCCATTTAGCATCTGGGGAAACTGTAGCCCAGACAGGTTAAATGATTTTTATCAACAACTAAGGCTAACCATTAGGTGTTGAACCTTGGGAAGGCATTGCATTTATAGGATTTGTTGCCATAAAAGCTATCAATTAGAGTGAGGGTGAGATGAGAAGCCAAAAATACAAACTGACTTGGTCAGTAGTGTTGAGACTAGGTCAACATGGGACACAGTACAGACAGTAAGAACCAGAGGAGCTGATTAGGAACTAGGAGTTCAGTCTGTAGTAGAGTCATCTTACCTAAGGGCACAGGGGAAGGAAGATCTCAGGTGTGCTTCTCAAAGGTTGATAAACATACAGATATCCTGGGGATCTTGTTAAAATGAAGATTCTGATTTAGGAGGTCAGGGTCAGGCCTGAGACACTGCATTTCTAATAAACTCCAAGCCAATGTTACAGTTATTGGTCACTGGATCACCTTGAATAACTAGGGTCTCAGGAGCCCTGGGCTGGGACACAAGACCTTGTACCAATAAGACTCTTCTTAGCTGACATCTCTTTTGAAAGCCCTAGATCTGTTTCTCCAGTAGGGCCTTCTTCCATCGCAGGTTTGGCAAGGTAGTGACTATCAATTGGACATACTGGGCTATGCCCACATCCTTGAAAGTGACATTAACAACACCCCTACTTTTTAAAGATTGGGAATTGTTTTCCCTCTGTGGTGACTAATTCAGCTGAAAGGAGAGAGAACTCTTTGCTGCTGGTGTCTTTGTGAAGGACAAAGCATGTGTTTGTTCACAGAATTGTAAAAACGATTGAGAATACATTTTCCTGAAGGTATTTAAAGCCAAGAAGCTCACTAAAACATCCACTCCACATTGAATAGAGGGGTGATAGGCTACACAAACACTCTGTCTTCAGCAAGTTGGAGCCAAGTCAGTATTCAGCTTCTCAGCATCCAGCAGCTCCATGCCACTTCGGTTTGCCAAGGGAGTGATGAAGGATGCCCGGATAGGAAAGCAAATCTCGGGAGAGAGAGCAAATTATGGCATCACTGTACCAGAAATCTCAACTCTTGACCCAGAGGCTGACAGCTCCTGGGTTCCCATCAGCCCAGCGTGTTTGCTGAGACTTGTAGCTGCTGAGAAGAGATCAAATTTCAGTAGGAGGAGAGAGCCTCACAGATCGGGGTCAGAGCAGGCTGAGAGGTAGATGCATGCATCCAAAGCTTGAGGCGACAGACTTCAGAGAATCTGGGACAGTCTCATGCTGATACCCTGAGATTTTTCTAACACTGGAACTTGGTAGTATTAGGATAGGTTCACTCTTGGGGCGCCTGGGTGGCTCAGTCGGTTAAGCATCTGCCTTTGAATCCAGTCATGGTCCTAGAGGACCCTGGATAGAGCCTGATGGGCTTCCTGCTCAGTGGGTAATCTATTTCTCCCTCTCTCTCTCACTAATAAATAAATAAAATCTTTAAAAAAAAGATAAGTTCACTCTTCACTGAGAATTAATTTAGTGAATAATATACTTCCCTTGTAGGTGAAAATGATCGTAGTGTGGACCCATATCACTCATACAAGTACAGACCTATAATCTGATTGTATCTAAATCAACTGTCCTCAGAACAGCTGTGACAAGCCTAAAGCATGTACAGCCTTGCTTGGTAATAATCTTAAGTTCCATGCAGTAGAACTGAGACTAAGGGATGTCCTTGTTCTCTTCCCTTATAAACAACGACCTGGATTGCTTCCCACCTAGCTCCCTGATTTTGGGAGGGATGCCAGAATCTACAAGCTCAGCTCCAGCCAGCTCCAAGAGTAGAGCTGGGTTAGTTTAGTCATATCCATCCTTCATCCCAGGGCCCTTTGCAAAACCGGTGGTAGAAAGTTTTCTCAGGCTTTGGGACTGGTTTCTTAGTGGGGACATTAAATCACCTGAGATGGGGTTTGAGCCTACCAGTTAAGTCCCTGACCCTGCCCTCAGCCAACAGAACTCACTAGACAGATTGGACTAAGTACTAAGGAAAAAACAAACAAACAAACCCAGAAAGCATCTCTAATATGTAAATTCTGCAAAGAATTCATTGGATAGCAGCTCATAAGTAGATAAGACCTGTGCATTAGAGATCATCATATCATCACAGCAAACCACAGGGAGCAAGTGTGTTTCTTTTTAGAAATGTTTGGCTTGCCTCTTCTTTTTAGAAGGTCACTGGAGTTTTGCTTTAGACAGTGAACTACAAATTAGGGATTTTGAACAATTCCGTAGCCTCTTTGGACCTTGACTCCTCCCATATAAAATGACTTTGGAGGCCTTTCCTTCTAGCTCTGATATTCTACTTTTCCTGGGCTTGGCAAAAACGATGCATCCAGAGCTGCTTCTGAACTGTGTGTTGTTAATGAGACCATTACTTGATATCTCTAAGCCTTTCTTTTCCCTCTAGCAATATTTGTGCCATCAAATATCTTACAGTCATTGTTTGAAAGATACTGGATTGAGACTGATTTTTCTGTTAGTCTCTAAAACTTGGATTTCAATTCATATATTTGGAAATCAATCCCCTATAAGAGTACAGCTGCTGAAAGCAAACCTTTTGAAATGTCGCACTATTAACAAGCCCCCTTAAATGGGTTTAAAATATGACACCTGACTAATACCAGCATCACATGCTCCTGTAGGATTGCAGCCAGGAGCTTAGATAAAAGCATTGTGAGTGCCAGTCCAGTTCTCTGTTCCTTACGGCGAAGAAACCAGGTGATGCCCTCCCTTGAGTGCTCAGTCAATGCTTGGTGGTCCCCAATGCCGGTAGCTGGGGAGAACAAGATCTGATTTATTGCTCCGATTAATCATGGAGGGCAAGACAGGCTGGTGTCGGACTTTCTCTAGAGAGAGTGTGAGAACATTATTCTCCTCATTCTTGCACACCAGGAACATTCGCTACTGCTTCAAGCACAGAAAGCGTTGCGTAAACATTTTAATATTGCATGAGGCTTGTATAAGACTGACTGAGTATGTGAATGGTAAACTCTGACACATAAAGAGACAGAAAAAGAGGGGGAAAGAAAAGAGAGATCCTGGTAAAGACCTAAGGTTGTATTTTTTTTATTTTGTTTTGTTTTTCTCAACTAGAAAGGCTGTCTGTAGTAACTCAGAATGTTTTGATAATTCTCATTATAGACTTTTGTCATGGTGATATAGCAGGGCCCATGGTAAATCAGCCCAAATGCCAAAAACTACTGGGATATTTCCTTTTTTTTCCCCTGATTTTTCACACACAAAAATTCTTACAAAATCACAGCCACTCTGTCTTCCTTTTTCCTCCAAGAGTGTGGGATTTTGCAGTTGGGTTTCTACTACCCTAGATCGAGAGGTAGGCTTTCTGTAGATTTCAGAGCTATGGTCTGTTTGTCCCTCCAATGGAACTCTAGGGCCATGACAGAGCCCTGGGGAGAGGGTGGTAGGGCAGCACAGGTCAAGCCAGTCCCACGTGGGTGCCTCTCACCTGAAAAGGCCCCAGGGAGGGCATTTGTGTAGGGAAAACTTCCTTTGTTTGATTTTTGTATTCATTGAGTCATAAGACAAAGCCCGGCGTTCTAGTCTTGATGCCCCAGCCTCCAGAACATCTTCCTTAATGATCACTGTCTTCCAAGCCCCACCATTTCCACATCTGATTTCTTTTTTTGATGTTTTGATTCTAGCTTCTGAACTTTTCTCAGATGCTTCTATGTTCCTTCATCTCTATCCTGGTCCAAGTTCAAGTCATCTCCTGCCTGCACTGGCCTCCAAGATCATTTCCTGTTTCTTTCTTTATCTAGTCCCTGCCACGTGCTAGTGGTGTTTTTGTTGTTGTTGTTGTTGTTGTTGTTGTTGTTGTTTGACACAAAATTATCTTCTCCAGACAAAAACCTAGTTGTATCACAACCATGCTTAACATCAGTCAATGATTTCTTCTAGGATTCTTCAAGATAGAAAAACATCTTTCTTAAGCTGGAGTAGCAGGCTCTTCGGATTTCCCTCCTGGCTGTTCTCCAGCTTCCACGGCCATCACTCAATGCCTTGCACTTCATGGTCCAGCCCTGTTGACTTTCTTTATATTCCTTGAAGTACCAAGGTCTCTCGTTCATCTAGCTCTTCACACACACACTTTGTGGTATTGATTTAGCTCCCTGCCTCTCTTTCTTGACCATAATTAAGTCATGGACTGGACCATGCCCATCTTTCTCTTTGTTATGCCCCAGGGTACCTAGCAGAGGATCTGGCCACATAAGAGGCACTCAGTAAATACATGACAAATGAATGGATGGATAGATGAAAAGATGAAGCAAAGAAAGGAGTCAATGTCTAGAAAAGACTCTTTCTACTATAGCTCCTTCCACACACAATCCTTGAATTTAGAGGAAGAGGCCAAAACTGAGAAGGATCTTAGGGAGAGCATAACCAGCTGCTTCATATTGTAAGCAAGGAAACCAAGGCTCTGGCAAGTCAAATGATTCGCCCAATATCACACAGCACACAGCCAGCTAGTATCCTGAGACTAGAATCTAGGTCTTCCAGTGCCTAGTCTAATAATCCTGTATCCATTGCTGTATCGCCAAAGATTTCATATTTGTCAACTTCTAGAACCTTAGAGATGGGAGAAATCTTTTTCATTTTATGAGTGAGGCACCTCCCTGAGGCTTAGAGAGGTAGAGGGACTTGCTCCAGGTCAATTTTTGCAAACTGCCCAAGTCCTAGAGAACAAGGTGGGCATCAGCCACTCAATCATAGCCCCGACCACGCTGAAGTGAGGCAACCTATGAGCTAATAGACAATGACTTTTGACTACTCATGAGGCCAGGATGGTGGCCCCCAGCCAATGGTCAGAATTTAGATTCTGCCATGCCAGTTTCACATTTCACCTGCCCTCCGCTGGCTGAGAGATGGTTCTCCCTTTGTCTTCCCTCTCCCTAATTGCCCTGGTTCTTTTTTTTTTTTTTTAAAGATTTTTTTTTTTTTAATTTATTTATTTGAGACAGAGAGAATGAGAGAGAGAGAGCACATGAGAGGGGGGAGGGTCAGAGGCAGAAGCAGGCTCCCTGCCGAGCAGGGAGCCCGATGCGGGACTCGATCCAGGGACTCCAGGATCATGACCTGAGCCGAAGGCAGTCGCTCAACCAACTGAGCCACCCAGGCGCCCTGCCCTGGTTCTTTAGTTCCCTAGGCTGGTCCTGTAAACCACCAGCAGATTCTCGGTAGTGGTCCAAGACTAACCAGGTGGAATTCCAGATCTCCTCCTTGGGCAGTGGGGAGACATGGAACCACTCGCCTTTCTGTGCATTGGTTCCTCTCTTTGCTGAATCAGAAGGCATTTAAGGCCTAGAAGTTGACTGTATTAGATTACTGGGAAAATGTGCATAAAATCCTGTGGACCCCTTGAGGAAAAAGACAGTATAAATTCTAGACATTATCGTTTTTTCTTCTGCAGAGGAAGGCCTGATTTGAGGCTTAGATGTTAAGTACACAGGAACTGAGAAAACTTCCTGTTCACTAGAAGTGAGTTACTAATTCCTGCTCACTTCCAAGGAGAGAGGAATCAAGTTCCATCTCTTAAAGAGAGGAGTGTCAAAGAACTTGTGGATGGATTAAAAACCACCACAGCCTGTCACCCAAGGCACCCACTCATAGGGATGGGTGTTTCCCGTCCTCATGCCAGGTGAGTGTGGGTGCTAGAACTGCCTGTTCCTCATCTGCAACATGGCCCAACCCCAAGGAAGACGCGGTGACTTCTGGTCCACGGAGGGAAGCATCACAGGGAGTGGGGATGGTACAGGGCAAGTTGTCGCCTCTGGTAGCATCTTTCTGTGCCCTGCTCACTGTGGGGAGTCTAGTCACTGGAACAAAAGGGAACAAAGGTACCTCCGTCCTCATGTTGCAGCAACATGTTTTAACCCTTCACTAGTGCCGTGATGTAAATGCTGCCATCCAGTGGGTCACATCAGTTTCTGTAGGGTGCATAATTTTCCCGCATGATCGGGGGATGTGAAAACTCCTGGGTGAGTGGGAGTCTCGGTCTTCAGCCAGTCATCCCCCTCAGGGTGAGAGTTCATAACACGCGGAGAATCCTCACAGTGAGCCAGGCACTGTTTCAAGCAGTAGTAACTAATTCCTTTCACACAACAATTCTGTGAATTAAATGCTGGAATTCATCCTATAGGTGAGGAAATGGAAACACAAAGAGGTTATAGAGCACACACAAAGCCAAGTAGGTAACGCTGTGGTCTCGATGCCCGCAGTGTCTGACTCCTGAATCCGGGCTCTTAGATGAAAGTCCTCGTGGCTCTACACACAGCCTTGGGTGAAAATACAGGGGAATGAGGCAATGTCTCTCAGGTCATAATGTGAATGTGAACTTCCTGGAGTCCATGGGAACCTGTTCAAATGCACATTCTGATTCTGTGCATTCTGGTTGGGGGCTGAGAGTCTGCCTTTTTAACAAGCTCCCAGCTGATGGGGTAGGCGACTACATTATGAGTGACAAGACGTCCCTCCCCTATCCCCGTTCTTCTTGTCCTGGAACAGAGGTTCCCCACTTAGTTGGACTTCAGTATCCTGTGGTGGGGGTGGAGCAGAGAGTGGAGATGTTAAAGAAAACAAAAATGGAAGCAGAACCTTCCACCCTCAGATATTCGGATTCCCTTGATCTGCGGTGTCTTCTTGGGGGAAGCAGAGGCTTTCTGAACCCTCCAGGTGATTTTCTCATGTGCAACTAGGGTGTGGAACCAAGTCCCCAGGGGTAAATCTGCAGTTTCCTAGAGATATCCTGAGACCCTCCCCAGCCCAGGACCAGACCTACCTCATTTCCCTGCCACCCCACACTGGGCTAGGCACTGCCAAACCCTTTATCTGCTGCAGGGCTGCTGGAGAGACTGGGGACAGAGCAGCTCAGAGCTGCATTACTCATGCAGCGGAATATTCTTGGAGCGCTAATGGGCTGTCTTGCTTTGGGGGAGAGCAGCAGGCGAGCATCAGGCTCCTGAGCTCGGCCAGCCCCGGCAACCTGCTCGCTGTTCGGGGCCAGCACGTGTTGCAGATGCAGGGCACGCGCCTTGCCGGGCTTCCTCTGCAGTCTCATTTTGCATAACACTTTCTGTTTTCATTATGCCTAAATTTGGCCTGCCCAGAGAGCGTGATTAAAATGAAAACCTTATTCTAATAGAGCTCGGGAAATGGGAGAAGAAATCTAAAAATAGGCCATGGAAAAGAGAAAAACTCAAATGGCATAATGACCAAGTTGGTTCAAACACACACACTTGCAGTAATTTCTCTTGGAGAGAGAAAACAGCAGTGACATCCACGCAGGTGTTTGTATAATCCAGGTCACATCAAAACTCCAGTCTGTTTTACAAATTCAGAACCCTAGGAAAGATGGAAGCAAACAGTAATAGGAGATAATAAGGGGAATAATAAGTCTTACTCCCTGCCTTCGCACTTGGAGGTTGGTGAGCCAAGAGAGTATCTGTAATGCACTTCGTTCTCTGCAGCAAAATGGCAGATAGTGAGAGGAAGCAGTTTGTTCTGACACAAAGCCTGAGGAGGACAGGCCAGGGATACTTGGTTTTTGGTTTCATTCCTTTCTTTATAATTAAATAACTCACCCCTAAGAGCTCAGCTTAAACTTAACTCTCTGTAGAAAGCAAAGCATCCTCTATAGTCCCTTGGCCTTAAGTGAAAGTCACCAGCTCCCAGTTCCCAGCGTCCTCTCTATTTCCCCATCAGAGGACTTATTTCTCTTTATTACTTTTGTTTAATCTGTGTTTAGCTCAGCCCTCGACTTCATGGCCTTCCACAGTACAAGCCACTTAGGAGATACTTTGAATGAATGAATGAATCCATCCATCCATCCATCCATCCCTGGGAAAGTCACTTATGTTCCGAGGCTTCCGTGACCAAATCAGTAAAATATTCATGGAGAAGAGTTCAGGCAGATGATCTCAAACCACCCTTTCCCTTCTGACTCTCCATTATTAAGGGCTTAGTTTTTCCAGCCTAGCTGTTCACTCTGTGGAGACAGAGTCCTTGGCTAGGTAGACCGGTGGCAGAAGACATGGCCCCAGCCTTGTTGCTCAGGGGAGCAGAAAGGACCACTAGAGAAGATACCATCTTACAGTCACACTGCATATTCATTTTACGCTTTGTCCCCCACCACACTGCTCGCTGTGTAATCTGTTCTAGTGGTTGGGTGTTGTATACGCAGGCTAGGGAGTCTTACTGCCTGGCTCAAATCCCAGGCCTTGCCCTTCCCCAAGCTCTGTGACCTTGGGCAAGTTATACCCTCCCTATGCCTCTGTCTTGTCCCCTGCAGAAGAGGGATGATCATTTTTTTCTACCTTGTAGGGTTGTTGTGAGGATTTAATGAGGTAATACACATAGCACTTAAAACAGGGCCCAAAGTAGGCACTCAATAAATGTCAGCCCTTTTTATCACTCCCTCTCTCTTGTATATTCCTGCCTCTGCCCTTGTACCTTTATTTATGAGCTCCCACTCCTCTACTGAAATCTGATTCAGCTTTCAAGGCCCAGCCCCTCATAGACCATACATCACAGCCTGTCAAGCTGGGAGGAGCCCTACAGATAATTGAATCCAACCCCCTCATTTTACAGATGAGAAGTCAGAGGCACAGAGAGGCCCAGCCAGTGGCTCAAGGTCACAGAGCCAGCTGGTGCAGCACAGGCCACAAACCCAGGGGGACAGACTTCGCAGCCAGGGCCTGCTTCTGACACCGGGCAGCCTCCCTCTCTGGAACTTGAGCTCTTCTCAGCATCTTTCCTGTGGTGATGACTCTCTTATAAAGCCTTTTTACTAGAGTACAGTTAGTATTCCCTTTTAGAATAGTCTTTCTGATTAATCTTACGTTCTCCACTCGCTGAGCATGTTCTTTTGTCCACAGTAGGTATTCACTAATAATAATAATAATAATAATAATAATAATAATAATAATAATAATAACGAGCTATATTGGATTAGGAGGTTGCTGTTTACAAAGTGCTTTCAGATATATCACTATCTCATTAATGCAACAATGCCAAGAGGCAGGGATTATTTTTATCTCTGCTAGAGAGGGGGAAACAGGTTTAGAGAAAGGAAGAGAATTGCTCGGGGCCACCCAGCCACATGGAAGGGGGCCCATCTGTCTGCAAATAGCCCTGTATTCCTGCTTGCCCGAATGAACGAGTACGTTACTTAATGTTTCATGTGGATTTGTCTTGTTTTCTTCACTAGGCCTGGGCCATGTGTTAAGAATTCTACATATTCTCAAAGAATCTACAGTCATCACAGCAGGCTCACAATATGTGTTTGTTGACGAAATTAGTAACAGTTTTTCACTGTTGCCTCCAACCCTGAAGAGATAGGGTCTGTCCAGACACAAATATTATCGGCTGCGTGGCCTTCATCCGCCTACTCCCCAGACTGTGTTTCTCTTTCTTCCTCTGTACAGTGTGGTTAAAGCTATTGACTTCCTTTCAAATTCTTGGTGATGCTTTGATAGCAGGCTGGCAACTAAACATTTGTGGACTGCTCAGGCTTTTCCAACACAAAGCCAGGAGAAAGAGTGCGTCGTATGGGTATTCAGAGGCTCAGTCTGGGGACGGAGTGTTTCAGGATTACATCAGGATGAAAAAGTTTGGGGGGACATGGACAGGAGGTGGGAGGGAGCCATCTGGCCAACGTTGCTCTTGTACTCTGTTCCCTTGATCTTTAATTATATCCTTATTTCATGAATTAATGGTGGCACTACCGACTTAATATTATTCATTAAAGCAGTTGATTCCATGCAACTCTGCATGGACTCCTCTCTGAGTCACATAAGGGAGACCTTTCCGAGGTCTAGTGGCAAAAGGCTTCCAAGAGCAAACCTGTCTTGGAGAAGGATCAGTGCAAGAGGGTCCTCTGGCTCAGGGTCCAGGTGCCTCCCTCACCTTCTGGGTCCCAACAAAGAGAACTGTTTGAATTAAACAGATGGTGGACCAGGAGTAGTGGGGCCCCTCAAAGACTTTGATGCATAGCTCTTGCTTCCTCCTTTTTGTTTTTAAATACATTAGAAAAATCTGTAGAAACATAGAAAATGTTAATATACTCCAAAGAAGTCACAAATTTAGATGCCTATAGGTGCAGGCAGTTTATGCAATGAAATAGAAAGAATGAAAAAAACCCAGTTCAATAAATGGGACAACTGGCTTCAAGAAAAGAAGGCAAGCAGAGGCTGACTCTCACCCTATGAAGATCTGGAGCCATACACGAAAGCTCTCTGATTTTAAGTGTTGGAAGCTGATTTAAATGAGAACAAAATAAAACAACAACAACAACAACACACACACACACACAAAACACTGTGAGATAAACAAGATCGTCTGTGAAGTGGTGTGCAACCAGGGCTACCAGTCCAGGGGATCCAATGGGGTGACTGCATTCACCTGACAGGTACCCACAGCCCTGGCCTTTGGAGGGAGAGCTTTTGAAGGTGTTCAGGGGGCCAGAAAGTTTTTGCTACTCATTGATTTCTTTTAAAGTGTGTACCAAGAGGAGTTAGGACTGTTTTTATACAGAAATGCCAGGTACTGTGTTAAACACAAACTTTGACTCTTACCCTCCCAACCCTGCAAGTGGGCTATCGTCATCCCCATTTGGCAGAGAAGGAGACGCAGGCTAAGAAGCCTAAGTAATTTATCCAAAGTCACACAGTTTTTAAGTGACTTAAATTGAGATTGTGGCATTAGGAATATCTGAGGTTCTAGACACAACTCAGATAGCACTCTAGATTTTTCTTGTTCTCCACTAATAACCTGCGACACAGAAGAAACAATGAGTGGGTTGGACCTACTCATCTATTATTTAATTCCAGTTTGGATTAAAGAGTCTTTATGGCTTGACATTCTGTGACTCTGAGGCACAACTACAGCCCCTACAGCCACTAACTGTTCCCTGTACTGATAGCTTACTAGTTGCCAGGTGCTATTATGTGCATTTAATTGCATGTGGTTCTCATACCAATCCTATGGCATCGTATTGGTCCCATTTAACAGAGGAGGCTCAGAGAATAACTAACTCAAGTTCCTGCAGCTAGTAAAGCAGACCCAGGATTGAGGCTCAGGCATGTCTGACTCTTAACCCCTAAGCAGAGGTGCCTTGGTTGGAATCATAGCTCCTCTGCTTACAGCAAGTACAGTATAACATTAGCCTTGCTGGGCCTCAGTGCCTCATCTGTAAAATAGGATAATAGTAGTACACCTCCCTCCTAGGGCTATTGTGGAGTTAACATATGTAGTGAGCTTGGAGCAATGCCTGGCACTCATTGCAGTGGGGGCTGTTGTCTTGCTTTTCCTCACTCATGACCCCGAGCCTGTGCTCTAGCTCTGAGGAGGGCGTCAGCTGCACATTTATTGCTCCCTTTCACCACAGTGGCAGAAGTGTGGTCTCAGACTTCTAGAGAGATGCTTAGAGAGGCAACTCTGATGTTCTGGAAACATTAACTTTTCCTTTCTTTCTCTCCTTAAGTTTCTTTCAACCACAAAAGCCTTGGACTTAATAGAATTCAATTCACTAAAGTTCTATTAGTTCTGTATATGAGTTATAGAAGGAACTTTCCCAGGCAGCTGCTTGTAGGACTGGCAATATAACAGCTATTTGCCACACAGTTATGGATTAAAGTTTCCACGAGGAGAACATGCTCAGCTAGTTTAGATGGGAGACATGGGGTGGGCAGGTGTGGGTGCCATGAGAGCATGCTGCAGGGTTCAGGGTCCAGTCTACATGTCACAAGTTGGTCTTATTACAGTGAGGCATTATCTATGCAGGGCCAGGGGTTCTCCTGTTTCATGAGGAAACGTATGCCCGTATCCCTGCAAGTTCTAGGAGGTGTATGTGTGGATGTATGTATTTTTAAGGAAGGGATTTTATTTTATTTTATTTTATTTTTGTTGTTGTTGTTTAAGTAAGCTCCATGCCCAGTGTGGGACTTGAACTCATGACCCTGAGATCAAGAGTTGTGTGCTCTTCCAACTGAGCCAGCCAGGTGCCCCTAGGAGGTTTATTTTTATGCTTGTTTTTCATCTAAGTTATGAATTCAGTAGACTGTTGAGAGAGACATTGTCGCCCTGCCTCTGGCATAACAAGAATATGTATTCAACCCTGAGCCCTCGACAGGGTTACTCCTTTGGCCTGCTGCCCTTCCTCCTCTCTTTACTCCCTAATTCTTCTTACACCCCCATCCTTAGTGCCCGGAGAATCTAGCTTGTGACATCTCTGCTGTGCCCCTCTTTGGAGCTTCCTGGCCAGACTGAAAGGGATGATTGGCACCTTCACCTCAATATAAGAAAGAGCATGCTGACCAAAGGCTGGGGGAGCCTAGAAGAGACATCTTTGTGTCTCCTTCAACTTCTGGTGCAGTGGGGAACTCTTACAAGGTGCCCAGCAAATGCTGGCTGGAGGAAGGCGTGAATGTGCTGTGCCCAGAATCACCATGTTTGCTGGGATGCTCCTCAGTCCTCCATCACCTCCTCTATGAAGTTTTCCCTGATAATGTCTTCATCCAAAAATAATGTCTTCCAATCTAAAGTCCCATGAATTTGTCTCTACCTCTTAAGCTTCACATTATGGCATATGTGATTTTTGGTTCCCTGGCAGGATTCAAATCAAGACCAAGTTGACCCAATATTTATTCTCTGTACAGTACCTAGCATGAGCCCATTAGTGAGGGGTGTGTGTGTGCATGTGTGCGTGTGCTTGTGTGTGCATGGGCATGTGTGCCTGTGTGAACTTGAACGCATTTTCTCTGTGAGGGGGCTCTGCCATTATAACTGGAAGTTGGTCTCTCGTGAAAGACTGTGAGCTCCTTCAGGGCAGAGATTGAGTCTTTGCTTCCTTAGCCCATGGCAGAATCACATGCCCCTCCCACAGCCAGGTTTGTAACCCCTGTATGCAACTGCACTTGTCATCTCTTCGCCAGCAATGCTCATTCTACTCATCTTTCAAGACCCTGCTCAGCTCCCACCCAAGAAGATCCACCCAAGAAAATCCACCAAAGAAGAGTTGATTCCTCCTTTATGTGTGCCGTCACTCTACCTAATAGAGAACCTGGCTTATCATGACTGGGCAAAGAGATTGTTGGATAAATAGCAGGACTGACACTTTATAGATATCTGCTGAGTAGATGATGGGACCCGAGAAGGAGACCAGACTCTACTGTGCACCTATTCCATTGTCATATTTATGCCTGTCTCCCCTCCTAGTTTGTGTATGTGTATGTTTAGATGTGTGTGTGAGCGCAGCCCCATGCCAGCTCAGTGCCTAACGCATAGTAAGTGACCCATACATATGTGCTGAATACATGAAGCCCAGGCAGGAGATGTTATGGGAGGAAAAACAGCCAGGGATAGCGGGAGGGGTGGTAGGCTCTGAAAGACCTGGGGGGTGGAGGTCTCCCAGCGGATGGCCTCCTTCCCCTTCATTTGGCCCCATCAGCCGGAACTGGCCGAGCCACATCAGCTAATCAGTTCTTTGTGCCTCACTGGGCCTCTGCTTCCTGGAGCCAAGCATCATTCTGGTGATACCATTACACTTACATTTGGTAGAAAGCAAATGGAATTTAATCTGAAACCCCATATAAACAGGAATGGGATATTTATGTATAGATCTATATATGGAATAATACTGTAAAATTCTTAGGGTGAGTGAGGCATAGAAGATACTCAGCAGGTGTTAGTGGTCTTTCATTTCCCTCCCCTAGCGCTGTGTTGGAGTGCAGCTCACACATACCCCCGAAAGTCCAAACTCTGTCCAGTGATTTCTTGTTGGTCACTAGAAATTGACAATGGTGGGAGTAGTTATGCCACCGAAATTGGCAAATACTACAAATCAGAGCTTATCTCCTCTCTTTGCGTGAAAGCCAGTTGCCACACATTTACCAGCACACCCAGGACTGTCACGCTCCCCCTGCAGGCTTTGCCTGCGTGTGCTTGGGTTTGTCACGTGTAGCTGTGATGGGCCCAGTGGCGTGAGATATGCAGAGGGGAGCTGGGTGGGTGGGGACTGCGTGGCAGCCTTCTGGGTCTTCTCCTTCCTTCATGCACCCGCACCCATCCTGGCAAACACCTGGCAGGCACAAGAAGGTGTGGAGGACCTGAATTATGGCCATTTAAAAACAGAGAATTGCCCTGTCATCTTTCATATTTGTCTTCATCTCCCCCTACCACCTTCAGTTTTCTTCATCTTGCATCTTCTACATTTTCCCCAAGCCTTTACTTTGTTTGTGCCATAGCTTTACCACATTCGCATCACAGAATCTGGAAGCATTTGAACTGGAAGGGACTTAGACATCATCTAGCACCCAGGAAGTTAAATAGATTTTATTTCTTGTGCCAACTGAACCCACCGATTCAGGCTTTCCTGTGCTGTCCTTATCTGAGCTCCATGCAAACGAGAGCCAGGACTGATTATGTCTGCCCCGGGTGTGGGCATGGGAAACCAGGCTGGCTTTGCATATACCCCGGATGGGCACATCCTGGCTCATCCTGCCTCATGAGATAGGTAAGAAAACTGAGGACCGAAAGGGTTAAATGACTTGCCAGGGTCCCACACCTCGTAAGTGACTAAGCTGGGATTCAAACCCAGTCTTTCCCCCAGTGCCTTACCCTGGACTTCATTTATGCAATGAGACATGTAGCCTTGAGGGAGGAGAAGAGAATCACCAACACCATGCATGTTCAATCCAGATTGGAACCGGGAATTAGAGAAACAGAGAGGTTACAGATCTTACAACTCAGTCTACCATCCATCCTCTGCTTGGTCTTACTGCTTTTGTGCTTCAGATTTACCTCCTGGTGTGAAGTCAGTTTGTGTTAAGAGAAGAATAAGATATTTCTTGTGTGAAACAAATAATTAATCCAATCTCATGCCCTGTCAGGGAGTCACAAACAGCATAGCCTTTGGATTCGAGGAACACCCAGTTTAGAAGGACTATTAAATTTGGTCTAATCCCCTTCTCTTGAGAAATGACTCAAGCTCACAGTGCCCCAATGTGGATACTATTTATAAATGCCTCACAGGTTTGTCCTTTTCACATCTTACAGGTGCTCATGGGAAGTACCTTGACCCCATCCTACCAAATATCTCTCCACTTTGTGAATCCTCAAGCTACTCCCCTGTCTTGTGGTCTTCACTTCCAATGGAGGAGTCAAAATGTGCCCTCTCTGCCCCTTCACCTCCCCATTTCTCCCTTACAACCTGACCTCAGACACCAGGCACACAATACTACATATACACACAAATATTACATCTGTAGGTAACTTTACGTTTCTTTTCATACCTCATCTCTTTGGACCCTGTATTAGTCTACTTGAGCTCTCATAGCATATAATACCCACCGGGTGGTTTAAACAAAAGAGATATATTTTCTCACAGTTCTGGAGATTTGAAGTCCAAGATCAAGGTGCTGTCAGTGTTGTTTCTGGTAAGGCCTTTCTTCCTGGTTTGCAGATGGCCACCTTCTCATTGTGTCCTCACGTGGCCTTCCCTGTGTGTGTGTGTGCATGGAGAGGGAGCTCTCTGGTGTCTGTTCCTCTTCTAAGAAGGACACCAGTCCTGTCAGGTTAAGGTCTCACCCTTATGATCTCACTTAACCTTAATTACCTCCTTAAAGGCCCTATGTCCAGACATAGTCACACTGGGTCTTAGTGCTCTAACCTATGAGTTCTGGGGAAGCACAATTTAATCCTTAACAGAGCCTTGTTAGAAGACCAGGAGAGAGTCAGGACAAGCATTATGATTGCCATTTTATTACAAGCATCGGATCTGAGGCTCAGAAAGTTGACAGTAGGGTCAGGCGACTTGCACAAGTGTGCCAGGCTGGTCACTGAGGGAGCAGGGGAGGGAACCTGAGTTTTCAGACTGTACCCCTGACCTCTTACCCCGTTCTCCCAGGTCCCCAGCACGAGTCATCCCCAACTGAAAAATAGCAGCCATCTCTTCTCAGTTCTTATCTCCTTGACAACATTTAACAATATGACTATATAACCATTGATTTTTTTAATGATGATATCTCAATTAAATTGTAAGGAAGAAAATTCTACCTAAACCACCATCATCTTAACACCATTGTTGTTCTTTTTTGTTTGTGTCACCTTTCAAATTTTATCAATATGTATTCATTAGTTGTACTGAGTAAGTTGGCTCAGTAAATTCATGGGCTTTTGATGCTGTTCAGATTGATGGCTTGGGAGATGCCAAAGCCATGGGCAGATACACACCCATCAGGTAGAAACTGGTCTCAGACTACTCTCAGATAGACTGAACTGTCCATGCCACCTTGTTGCTCTCTTTGCAAAGCAGTTAGCCAGTACTGTTTGCTTTCTGGAATTTCCTGGCCTTATGTATGTTTCTGGGAAGTAATCATTTGAATTCAAGACACAGCACTGGAAGATGTATTGAGACTCTCATGAAGCCTACACTCTGGC
Source organism: Mirounga leonina (assembly GCF_011800145.1). Classification (NCBI taxonomy): domain Eukaryota; kingdom Metazoa; phylum Chordata; class Mammalia; order Carnivora; family Phocidae; genus Mirounga; species Mirounga leonina. Next base: position 16,674,403 of record NW_023270305.1, on the reverse strand, counting down.
CATACCCCAAGAAGGGAAATGGGTGTCATTGGGATTTCACATACTCTTTTGAATGTCCTGCACCCCCAACATCAGGAAAAGGGGTTCTCAGGAAACAAGATGCAGCAAATATATCAAGAAGCAGCCCCCTCTCCCTTAACCAGGTTTCTTCACTGAGAGAGTAGTAGTGAGGTCCAGTAGAAGGAGTATGGATGGAGTGACACTAATTACAGTTCATACCCCAACTCTGCCATGTGGTCATTCTTTCTTTCTCTCCCTCGTTCTTACTCCCTGGTTCCAGCAAAATTTTAGAATGGCTTACTGCCTTGCTACTTGCTATTGAGGTGACATTCAGCAAGCTACTCAGCTGATTTCCGACTCCCAGTACAATGGAGATACTGACAGCCATCTTGCAAGGCTGTGTGGAGGGTTAAACAAAATAATGTGCGTAAGTTCCGAGTACATGTGGCACATAGTAGGTGGCCAGTGAACAATACCCATTATTTAAAAAATGGAAATGTGTGACAGGCTTGTGTGTGCAGAGCCTGGTGTAAGAAAGTGTCCCTCATTTATATTCTTCTTTAAAACTCATATGCTCTTGGATGCCATTTAGCTTCTGCATAAAGTTTATGCTGCCCTGGCATCATCAATAAGGGACTCATTATTTCATTGGTTTGGGGAAGCAATCCCTGGAAAGGCGTTAGGATTTGGGAATGGCAGGTGATTATGGATGGAGCTAAATTATTTACTTTATCAGAGTGTCTCGCTTTATCATGCAGACCTGTCATCGGAAGCTGTGCATAAAGATGACTAGTGGTCCCTTTAACTCAGGGATCTGAAAGGTCATTGGGGCCGTGGCAGACATAGAAGGTTGTGTTTGCTGCATCCATCAAGATGCAGTTGTATATGAATGTGATGCATGGCAGTTCCGCATGAGGGTGGACTTTTACTTTCCACTTTGTATTCTGGTCATGTACAGCTGCCGTGTGGAAAGGTGGTGATTAGCCCTCTGGAGGCCCCAAATCCTGTACTTACACCATTCTTTGGAACATTCAGAACACCAGGGGTTTGGAGAATGGAGCAGAGAGTGTAGGGTAATGGTGTCTGTTTTTCCATCTGAGAGCTATCTTGGCTTGAGCTCACTTGTTATTTCCCAGGGATCTAGGAAATGGATGGAGAAGGAAAAGAAAATGAGGCAATGTGACTCATTCTGTGACTGCCATGTGACACACCCCAGTGGGGGTCAGTTGAGTCTTGGTGGTAAGTTTCTTGGCCTGAGAAGGAGGGATTGACTCCTACTGAGAATCTTGGGACCTAGTGCTTTAGAGAAGTCCTGTGGTTTCTCTGAGCTCTGCGTGCTTTTTGCATGAGACTGACTTCTCCTCCTCTCCTTCTTCATGGGGGCCCAGCGGCAGGAGTGGAAGACACGAACTGAATGTGCCACTTTGGGCAAGTCATTTACTGCTCTGGGCCCAGTGTCTCTGCTCTCCAAACTCCAGTCACATTCATGCCACCTTCATCAGCCACGTCCTTTTTGGGTAACGTGTTTGCACCATTGTTTCCAATGGGCTAAGTTTTTATTTCGATAAATTTATTTTTAAAGGAGCCTTAGATCATTAAAACAAACGGATATAGAAAATAGGTGAAAGAATAGATAAAATGAAAACCAAACAATGAGATGAAATTCTTGCTAGATGCTTTGGCCAGATCATTGTTGCTCCACCTGAAGCTTGGTCTCTTTTCGTTAAAAAAAGGGAGCTTGGCAAGAGTTAGGAAAGTGTTAAAGACATAGTAGCACCCAACTAAGACTTTCTTTGAGGTGCTCAGAAGAGTTAAAAAGAAGAGATTGAAGCAGGACTAACTTTCTCACAGTGTAATTTAATATTATTTAATAACCCGTCCTTGTGTCATTTACAGCATTTTCTGGACCGTCTAATGTCATCTGTCATCCTAACAGTGGAATGAGTCCTATACTTTGGGGAAAACTGTACTAGGAATCTTTAGTTCCTTTCAACTCCAAATTTTTATTACTTCCATCTATTATCCCTAATGATTACCTAATTAACTATTTCTTTTTCCACTTTTACTTCTTACTGCTTGCTTACTGGGCTGTATTACACTGGCATTTATTTGAACTGCCCACCCGGCACTTTGCACTTTCCAAAAACTTTCAGGTGCTAATTAAAAACCATTGACACTTAAACTCAGCAAATTACCGGAGCCTGGAAGCAGGCCAAGGAACCGGTCCCCGAGAGTCCCCTCTGCCCACCACCGCTGGCACACATGGGGCCCATAAGCACAGAGCCCTCTCTAGCGGAAGGAAGCGTCCTGCTCCCTTCCTCGGGGCTGTCGCCATTCCGATGAGTAATGTTGGAGACAGATGCACAGTCGATAGCTAGATGCACACCACTCTGGTTATCTTCCATTCTTTCTCATTCAGCCTCCCTTAGCTTCCCTGGATGAGAGTCTGGGGAGAGATTCATCTCCTCCCTTGTTTCTTGTTATATCAGGGTTGTAGCCACAGGGACAAGAGTGACAGATATTTCTGGATTGTCAAGGGAGGGATAGGAAAGATGAGCTCTTTGTAGCACCTGACAACTTGCCATAAAGACCCAAAGTGCCATTCGTGGGTTTTAAAAAAATTAACGTTTCAATTGTCATTTCAGTCTGCACAGATTGTAATCCTTGCTGAGGATCGCTCCCAAGTGGAGTTTGAAAGTACTTTAGGTGGTTGAGTTGTCTGTGGTCTCTTTAAATAATGTGTGTGTGAGTGTATGTGTGTATCTGTGTTTTCCCTGACAATTGTCGGACACAGAATGATGGTCTTTTCGTTCAGTAGCCCTGTTTGTTCTTCTTACCACCATCTAACTTGGGACCTTCCTTTCTGACTTTTCTCTTTTAGCGTCCTTGTCCCTCAGCCATGTAGAAATAGGTCCCTGTCCAGGCCTGGTTACTCCCTGTGCGCTCAGGAGAGCTGTCAGGAATTGGTCATTTCCCCGTTGGACCTCCTTGTGGTGTCACCAATTCCTCAACATCCCCCTGGGAAGGGGCACCTGGGTGGCTTAGTCGTTAAGCATCTGTCTTTGGCTCAGGTCATGATCCCAGGGTCCTGGGATTGAGCCCTGCATCGGGCTCCCTGCTCAGGGGGAAGCCTGCTTCTCCCTCTCCCACTCCCCCTGCTTGTGTTCCCTCTCTCTCTGTGTCTCTCTCTGTCAAATAAATAAATAAAATCTAAAAAAAAAAAAAAAAAAATCCCCCTGGGAAGCTTTAAGTGCTCACCTCTTTCTTTCTCCCAGTCCTGCCATTTTGGAAACATCCACATTGCCCAGCTAGAAAATCTTGCCAGGTGAGTGGCTGGGGAGGACAGCCTCCGCTGGGGTCCTGGCCAGGTTAGCCAGCCAGCGTGCAGTCTTCAGGGGGGTGTGTCTCTGCCCACATGGACTTGCAGCTGTTCCCCCCTTGGTCCCCGTTGTGTAACAGTAGGCTCTGCAGCTCTCCTGTCATTTTGCTGGGGTGTCCCTCCCTTTTCCTGACCTATTCCTCTCCTCTTCTACGCGGGTCCCTTTCCCTCTAGTATATAACACTGTTAGTCTTTCTCTTATGCTGTTAAGAAGCTAGTCTCGGGGCGCCTGGGTGGCTCAGTCGTTAAGCATCTGCCTTCGGCTCAGGTCATGATCCCAGGGTCCTGGGATCGAGCCCCACATTGGGCTCCCCGCTCTGTGGGAAGCCTGTTTCTCCCTCTCCCACTCCCTCTGCTTGTGTTCCCTCTTTCGCTGTGTCTCTGTCAAATGAATAAATAATTTTTTTTTTAAGATTTTATTTATTTATTTGAGACAGAGAGAATGAGAGAGACAGAGAGCACATGAGAGGGGGGAGGGTCAGAGGGAGAAGCAGGCTCCCCGCCGAGCAGGGAGCCCGATGCGGGACTCGATCCCGGGACTCCAGGATCATGACCTGAGCCGAAGGCAGTTGTTTAACCAACTGAGCCACCCAGGCGCCCTAAATAAAATCTTTAAAAAAAAAAAAAAGAAGCTAGTCTCAGGCTTGGTCACCCCGCACCTTCCCCCGACAACCGCCACAAAGCACACATGAACACCGTGTGCTTTAGGGCTTTTCACTCAACTCTCCCTGACCCTCGTCCTTGGCCTTCAAGCCTCCCTGAAGCACTCAGGTCTTTGCATCAGATACCACAGCTAGGAGACCATGGAAAAATAGAGCAGGGCACTAGAATTTTTAAGTCAACATCTGCATATTTGAAAGCTCTTGGAAGTTATTCACCTCCTGAGGCCTGTACAGATTCATCATTAGTTTGCTCATGCTGTCATAGTGCACACGTGTGTGTGTGTGTGTGTGTGAGTGTGCACACATGTGCTCATAGGCATGTGCACGCGGGGACACACGCAAGACTCCTCCTCCTCCTCCTTTCACCTCCTCGGTCATGTGTACGGGCCTTGCCCAGTCTACTCTGCTCCTCGTAGACTGGGCTCTGTCCCCCTCAGCTGGTGTCTTTGTCTACCTAGCCTAGCAATGGGAAGAGGGTGTTCAGATGAGGAGTGGAACAGGAGGCGGAGACCGAGACAGGCAGGGGGAGACACTTGCAGCCTGGTGCACGTGAACAGTGGCAGGGAGGGGTGGTGATGATGAGAAAAGGTGTTCCCTGGGGCTTCTACCTCTGTGTGTAGGGTTCCTGTCTGACAGCCTTCCCTGTATGCGAGGCCTCCTGGTGTTTTCTCTCAGCTGCTCTCTTCAGTCACTCCATCAGGTTGGGAGGTTGTTCTCATTTTATAAGTGACAGATCTAAGAAACAGAGAGAGTGGGCATATTCTGGGAGGTCAGAGGCAGGACCGATGGGCTGACACCCCCACCCCCAGTCAGCACCTTACACCTAATGCTGGTATGCCTCCAGAAAGGGGAAACCAGCAGAGGTCTGGTGGGAGCCATGGGCCTTACCTCCGGGTAAGAAAGTTATTATTGGTTCAGTAACCTCTCTGAACTTCTGTTGCCTTCTCTGCTGAATGCAGACCATCTCTCTGGCCTTGTTTACCTTGTGGTCATGGTCATAAGCTGCACAGGAGGTGAGGGTATGAAGGTCCTTTGTGACCTGAAGAATGCTGTGCAAACATAAGGCTTCTGGGACTGATTCATACCCGGCATCCAGGCCTGCCCAGTTCTCAGAGAACTCCTTAGTTCCAAATGGAAAGAAATGACATCAGAGGGGACAGAGCACTGCCTTGAACCCCACCTGTGACCCACATTCACCTGTCTGTAGGGCTAGGGGCAGCCGGCAGGTGCATCTTTAACATTCATTTGGAAATTTGTCTATAAATACGGTAGTTAGCTCTTGGAGGGTGAGATTACTGTTCTGTAAGTGTTCTAACTGCTGGCTTCGCGGATAGGCAGTCTTTTACATTTTGCAGTGCAGTAATGAGAAAAAAAGAGATTTCGTTTTCCTGGTTTGCCTCTGAGTATTGCCTAATTGTCTTGAAAAACAATTGACTTGGTATTTCTTCCTCGGCTTCTAATGCTAAGCATACATATATTATGTCTGCCAGCTTACTTATCTATTTACCACTGTTGCTTGGGGAAGGTTAATTTCCTCTCAGTGTAAGTTGTTTGTTCCCTAAAAATGCCACCTCTAAGGACCGCCGAGGCTTAGCCGTGTGCACGTATGGGGGGGGATGGAGAGCTGCGCAGATCCACAGGACCGATTGGGCCCCCCTCCCCCAACCCTCGACCTCTAGGCTTGGGATGCCACTGTCTCTCTGTGTAAGTGTCTTAAATCTACATTTCACTCTGTAGACAACCTGAGACAGTGTTTATTCTACATGAATAAATCAACCCTGGTGCAATTTATTTCTCTTGGTAGGATAAAAAGACAATTTCTACATGATAGATCTAATCAAACCTACAGCAATCTGAATTAATGGCTAAGAAGGGGAAGGCCAGCACCCTGAAAGCCCACTGTTATTTTTCTCTCTAAACGGAGCAGAGACAGTTAAATCTCTTTATTCAATTTTCCGCATCTTGACCATGAAGAATACCCCAAACACGCTAGTGGGGTAGCGGACCCATGCGAACAACCAATTACTGTTTTAAGAAGTTAATAACCAGTTGCTCGTCGTTTGATTATTATTAAACAACCAGTGGAATTCAAGGAAACAAGGGTTTTCTTGACTAGATTCAGCTTTTCAGTAATAGCTTGTGGGAGCTCCATCTCCTCTGGCCCATTCCCTGCCCAGGTCTGCTGCCTGATGGGCTACATTGTTCAGAACCTCATGTTAGTGGAGTTGGGGCAATGGCAGATTTCTTTGGTCTGAATTATGTGGACAGTTGCCCAAACTGCCACTTTGTTTTGCTGGCATGGATGCAGCTCATTGAGAGTATCTCCCTGAGGTTGCTTTAAAAAAAGATTTGGCATTTAATAAAAGCAATTCCTCACTTGCTTTACAGTTCAAGCCATTTAGATAATTAAGAAAGAATTCCTTTGAATACATCTGAAGTGTTTTTAAAATTCTCTTATTTTTAAAAAACCCTATTTAGGTTATTTGTGCACTCAAGGGGAAACAGAGGGACTGGACTTGAGCCAGCATGTGTGATTTGGGGGTCAGTGCAGAGGGGATGGCCACAGTTGGTCTAAAATACGTCTCAGACTTTCTTTTTGGTTTCCACCTTCTCCTTTGTTATTGTTATAAAGCACAACTGCTAACCAGATAAATTGGTTTCACGTTTTCTTTCCCCTTTTCCAGTATAGGTACAGGGACTAGAGCAATGACCTAAAAATCATGTCAGCAGAGGAAGGGGGGGGGAAGCAAGCAAAGATCCTGAATAATCTACCAACTTGATAATCAGCGGGTGGATACAGAGTCGGCTATAGAGGGTCTCCCTGCCCCTGTTGATAAGCAAGACCGAGGAGTCCCTCTACTACAATCAACTGCTAAGCTTTCTTCTCTCATTTAATCTCCATACTTGACTGAGCTCAAGTCGCTGACTATTTTGGGAGACATGCGTGGGTTTCTTATGTGACTGAGCAAAACATATTTGATCTTAATTAGGTTTGGGAGATTTTATTTTGTTTTGTTATGACATTTAAACCAAGTCAACATTTGAAGCAAGAACTATTCTGTTTTATAGCAGAGTTTATCTTGCAGAACTAGCAGCAGGTTTTCTTTTGGAACCTATTATTATTATTATTATTATCATCATCATCATCATCAATGCCATTCTAGACCTAGGGCTTTAGAAGTTGTTAACTCTGTCAGGTCCTGAACTGATCTGCCCTGCAGATGCATTGCCATGCTTGGGGTTGAAAGAACACTAACATAGCAGTCAAGTGCCCTGGCATGCCAGAGCCGACTCAGTAAACAGCCATGATTCCGAGCTGTGATTTACTGGTCTTTATTTTCTTCATATGAGATGATGAATTACTGAAAGATTTCTGGAGACTCTTTGAACTTCAGTGGTCTGTATACTCCCAGCAAATGGAGAGATGTATCTATTTCCTCCTGGAAAAAAAAAGGAAAAAGTCAGGCAGCAAGAAAGAAAACACAAAATGAAAAAGTTAAGGGAAGCCAAGAAGGCAAAAACAAGGAATAGAGGTCAGTTTCCGTTGGAGTGGCTGGGGGCTCCCCAATCCTTGAAGGCTGCAGGTCGCCTAGCAGCAGTAAAGCAAGATGCACGTTGCAGGCCAAACCTATACATCTTGGAGCCGAATTCACAGTCATTAAAAGTAAATGAGAAAACCGAAGCATTGCTGAGTATAGGTAGTGACATTCCAGTTTTTCTAGCTCTTTCTTTTTTTTTTTTTTTTAAATAAAACAGTCTCTGAGACCAAGCAATAGATGACTAGTCATTGAGCTTAAAAAATTCAATGTGTTTTTCAAATTAGGTGCAATGAAGCGGAACTACAAATTGGGAAAGCAAATGGGTTGTTGTTTCCCATGTTTCTTGTTTTTTCCCCCTCATATTCTTGGTGGGAGACATTTCTGACATGATCTGCTGGTTGTTATATATGGTGTTCTTTTTCCACCATCAGCTAGGTGGGGGGAGGATCTCCCTCGGCTCCTTGGTCTTCTCTGGGTTAAAGGGTGCACCTGTCTTGCCATCTGTGTGTCTATGGGAGCTTGGGGGTAGCTGCTTTAGTGCCTGTCCCTTCCTGGGGCAGGAGAGGCTATGCCTGCTTTTAAGGGCTGGTTCGCTCCTCTCTAGAGTAGGACCCTTTTGAATCCAGATGAAGAGGGCCACTGTGTATGGGGGCCAACAGCATGGACATTCCCAGCTGCAGGGCTGTGCTCTGTTGCCATATATCAGAGTTACAAAATGACTCAGTTGTGACTTAGCTCCCCAAATTGCCTTGCTCAGGACCTGGAGGCCCCTTGGGGAAGTTGTGGTTCTTTCCTTCTGCCTGTATTCCTTGGTGGGTGCGGGTCGACAGGGGTAGATTTGAGCCAAAAGGACTCCTCTTGGGTCTCAAAGAGAAAATCCTGTTGCTAAGTCCAATGTGGAGGAAATCTGAATGCCCTCAAGGCCCTGATCGTTCTGAAAGATCTCCAGTTGCTAGAACTTCCCATTGGAAGCTCTGGGGGGCTCTCATTTCAAGGTTTTTTGGGGGTGTGTGTGGTTGTTGAGGGTTGTGAGCTGTCTGTCCTCGTTGACTAGCTGCTCCTAAGAGGAATCCTATTCCATAGCAACTTATGCTCTGTGTAGTCCTAAACCTTTTCCTTCTCCCTTTTATGAAACCACCTTAGGTTGCTTTTAAGAGAAGGCAGGTATAAATAACAAATAAATGAATGAATGGTTCTGCTTCCCTTCCTGAGGCTCAGGAAATGCTGGGAAATGGTGAAGATACATGCAAGGGTTTATTGGTCTGCCCAAATAAAGGCTAGGGGCTGGCCAAATTGAGGCCTTTCCTTTGGTGAGCATGGTGGCAGCTGAGCCCGAGTCTTTCTTCTCTGAGAAGTTGATTCTGCTGTCTCTTAGCCATGATTGCCCTGCCCCACCTCTCGCCCTGTGAGACTCAGTTCAGGCATCACCTCCTCTGAGGGATCCGCCTGTCACTTCTGAGCAGGGTAGGTGTCCCCATTCGGGGTTGCCGGCATTCTTAGAGAATTGAACCCACCACAGTATATACAGTCGTTACTTTGCGTATTCACTTCCCTTGTTTAGAGGCAAGGCCTTTATCCTCTTGTGCACTCTCGTGCTGCACAGTGCCTGGTGCAGAGAACATTGTGAACAGAGGTGCACTGAGTGACTAGATGAATATATGACATACTAGTGGCCCTCACCACAGCCGTCAGCATTATGCCTTTCTGGGGTCCACTTCTGCATTTCTTGTGCAGTAAAATGCAATTTGTTAATGATAGTACAATAGTATGTCTCTTTCTCATTTTGAGATCTTCTTTTAGAATGATTTTTTTCCCATTTCTCTCCTCCCGCCCTTTTTGCTTTTTGGCCAACCATTTTTTATCTTTAAAGAAAAATACTAAGATTCTTAAAGTCATACATGGTCATTCTTCCCAACCCATCTCTTCCCTTTGTGCCTTATCCATTCAGAACCACTCAAATATCCTCCTTATTGCCCTGGCTGGATCTCAGTGGATCATTCAGGAGATTTAAAAATGCTTTTAATTAGAAGTTTCTGAAAATGTTTCTTCTTTAGTTGAAAGAGAAATGAAGTGAAAAAATCATATGGAGAAGATGCTATGAAAACTTTGTTGGTTTTGTTGTAATCTGGCTGATGAGAAAAGTCACATCAAAGATAGCCAGCTGGTTGAGGCCATGGGTTCAGATTTCAGACATTTTAACATACCCTTGTCTTACCGATTCCTCCCTATAGCTCTGTGAGGTAGGTGAAGCAAAGCTTTCTGTTCCCATTTTGAAGGTGGCAAAACTGAAACTCGGGAAGACTCAGTGTCTTATTCAGGTTTTCATGGACACGGAGCTCAAAGGCAGGACCAGAGCTGGGGCTGCTGACTGAGCGCAGTGTTCTATTTACTACACTACGAGGCCTCCCCATTTTCTCCCTCTTTTTGTTCTTTCCAGAAAAACTCTTCAGAAAGGTCAGCATCCTTCCTCTCTAGAACCAAGCTTTCTGTGCACATTCTCCTCGGGTGTGAGGATAAGCTCCTCTACTTAAGTGGGGTTTGAGGTTTGAGTTCATCCTACCTGTGGATGTTCGTGGAGGCATGGTAGCATTGAGATGTGGTGTCAGGTTATACCACGTGGTCAGGGATCACTTCCTACTTTTCAGGAGCTTCACCATTCCTTAAATGTACACGAAAGTAACTGTGACACCAGGAGCAGGGAATTGTGTTTTTTGTGATGGGAACACCAAACTCTAGATATTCTCTATCCAACATAGAATCTCTCTGTGTCCTATATGATTTCTAAATCCTGACCGGTGATTCTCATTCCAGCAATGTTTGAAACCACGTTTCCCATCTGCAAGAAAAAAGAATTCTAATTCCTTAGATTTTCTTTTAATGGGACTTATGTGGATAATTTTGTTCCTGTGAGTGAACGTATGGCTGAGAGCACTTGGCTGTCCCCAAATGGAGGGGAGCTGGTGAAGGTACTGGTTGAACAATAAAGCACCCAAAATGTGCACAGAAAGGGAAGAGTTGGCCATGTTGTAATTCTAAAGTGGTGGCAATTTATTCCCCTTTTGGGCTTACACTTCTGAGCTTGTTTCCTGATTAGCTAATATAGTAGAGGATCCTGGCAGGTGCGGGAACACTGTCTGCTCACCCTCACCTTTCCTGATCAGTATTTGATGGAGATACCCATGCAGTGCTCACTCTTATGATCCATGGCTGTTAACCCTCAGGCAGCTTTCCCTAGCTCTAAGACTTGCTTACTGACCAGGGAGATCTGAAGCTCACCACTCCACTGCCTTCTGCAGATGGTCCTACCCACTCATTTTGGCCTTCCCCTCCAACCCATTGATGGCCAGGGCTAAAGTCTCACTTGACCCAAACTGAGTGAGTCAGTCTGGGCCTTGCGTGAAAGTGAAATACTCCTCCATTTCTCTGTTAATATTTAATTCAACAACGGAGCACCTACTTTGTGCATGGATGTGGACATGAGTAAGAAAAAGTCCCTGATCTTAAGGAGATTTAAAATATAAGTGTAGGCAAATACCTAGTAACTAATAACTAGTATCGTAGATACAGAGAATAGATTGGTGGTTGGCAGAGGCGGGAGGTGCGGGGCTGGGAGAAATGGGTGAACTATTTTTTGTTGTTGGGTTTTTGTTTTTGTTTTTGTTTAAATAAATTAAAAAAAAAAGACTCTCTCCACCTTCCTCAGCTAGCATTCACTGCCTCAGGGATCTCTGTGCAGTCAGTCAGACCACAGTACTGGAGAGGCTTCTTGTAGGTCCTCTGATCAACAGTTCCAGCTGAGCCCAGCCTTCTGGCTCTCCCTGCCGTGGCACAGAACATGTGAGGCCGACTACCTTGGGTCCTCCAGACCAGCCCCTCTCCCAGCTGAAAACCACGTAGTGACATCTGATAAAAACTTGTGGAATGGAAGAGTCAGCCTGCCTGAATTCGTGACCACAAACTGATGAGACAGAATAAAATGGTCTTTGCTTTAATCCAGTAAGTTTTGGGATAGTTTGTTATGCAGCAATAGATAGTGGGGCAGATACACATAAGGTCAGGGATATGCAGGATTTCTCTGAGGGTTCTTTTGAGGCGACATATGTTATATGGCATGTTAGTTTTCCTGTTTATTCCAGATAGCCTTTTCCACATTGCCATTGAAAGGAGAGTAAGATACTAAAATGAGAGGGAATCATGGAAAGCAAGTAGTGTATTATAAATAACCCCCCCCCAAGAATCTAAGAGTAGACAAATAACTTGTCAGTTCATAGGTTGTTCATTCATTCAACAAACACTTGGTGAGTACTTCTCTGCCAAACACTGTCCCAGACGTTTGGGCTGTCCTGGTGAATGAGGCAGACATGACCCCTGCCTGCAGGTGGAGGGCAGTCCAGAGGAAGAGACAGTCTAGGAAGGGAGGAGACAGTGAAGCAAGCAATGATAGTAAGGAGTATTTAGTGATTTGATGGGGGAACAAGAGGGTGTTCTGGGATCTCATAGCCAGGGTGACTACCCTGATCAACTAAGTCTCAACAGAGATTCAAAGGCAGGACATCATATATTATTGGGGATGGGAGGGGCAGAGATCAGAGGATGCTTCAAAGATAAGCATTTGAAAACAAATCTTTGAGAGATCGGCGAATAGTGGCAGGAGGAGCGCACTTTTGGTGGAGGGGATAGCATGAGCACAGGCAGGGGGGTGGGAAAGCAGAAAACGTGCTCAAGAAATACAGAATTACCTGGACTGGTTAGAACGTGGGGCGTATGCCCAGTTGTGGAGACAGGACTGTTAAAAGAAGTTACAGAACAAATCATACTTAAATTCAATTTATTTTTAAAAATCTTTTAAAAATGATTCAACTCTAAAGAAAAGTTGCTAGGATGGTATTCTGAATCTTCATTTACACCTCTGTCACATTTTCCAGTTGTGTACATACATACATCGATGTATACATACTTACGTATTGCATATATATATCCACCGCTATATAGTTTTGTCATGGTTGTCATGGAACCTTGTGGTAGTAAGTTGTAAACATCATGACCCTGTGCATATCTCCTGATATCAAACAAATAGGATTTTATTTGCACTTCATTCTTTTACATTTAAAAAAAACTGTATTAAAAGACCACTCCATCAGCCTTCCCTCCCCTCTGACATTCATCATGGACAGTTTCCAGGCCGCCCTTCCCCCGCGCCGAGTTTCCTTTAAGGTAGTTCTAGCTCTACCTGCATCCTTCCGAGCCTTGCAGTGAACAGCTGCTGAATAGCCAGGTTGCTTGGAGAAAAGGAACAAGTTTAAACAACTCCAAAGTCGTTCGCCGTCTCTGCTGGGTTTAAGAAGACAGGGCCATCTGTGCTTTCTGCTCAGCTCCCAGGGCCTGAAAGAAAATATTCTATGAGGCATAGGAGAAAATGACATAAAATGAATCCATTCTGCTGTCAGAGATCATAATGAAACTGGAGAAGAGATACAAAATCAATTCATTCTTATTATAATTTTCAGATTGCCATCTTCCCGTTTGTTCAGATGCAGGGACGATGGCTCAAATTGGTCTTTGGAATATTTAAGGAGCTTTTTTGGTCCCTTAATATTGGCTTATCAGTTCCAGTAATTTTACCTCCCAGAGTGAAATCGGCTGCTAACATTTGGAGGAAATTCGGGCTGTATTTTTTTGTAAGTTTTGCTGATCATCACCCACCAGGCTACAGTAGATGCACTTGTGGAGACTGTATGCTTTATCACAAAATTGCTGGTCATTCCAGGATCTCTTCCCCATGGGAAGGAACTTTTGTCAAGCACTTATCTATTTTTCTTCCTGCACAATACCTTAGGGTCTCTTGTTGAGAGGAAGTCTTCCCATTTTGGCTGTTGGGATAGAAGAGAAGAATCAGACCTGCAACAAATGATTCTCTTATTCCTCATTTAAGGCCACATGTGTGGGTCTCATAGAGATGAGGAAGGAAGAGAAGGGTAGAAAAAAGGTGCCTGGGTGGCTCAGTTGGTTAAGCAACTGCCTTTGACTCAGGTCATGATCCTGGAGTCCTGGGATCGAGTGCTGCATCGGGCTCCCTGCTCAGCGAGGAGCCTGCTTCTCCCTCTGACCCTCCCCCCTCTCATGTACTCTCTCTCATTCTCGCTCTCTCAAATAAATAAATAAATCTTTAAAAAAAAAAAAAAAGGCCGTCTGAGTTTGAAGACCCAATTTAATTTATCTTGTGTTGCAAAGTAACAATTGGAATGTACCTCTATTCTGTTTATACAATTATTATCCTAATTGTATCTTAACATATAAAATAATTATTTCAAAATCTTAATTCTAAAAACAATATATTTTAATTTTTAATAATGAAAATAATACAGAATGAAATAAATGTCCATAATTCTCCCAACCAAAAATAACTTCAGTTGACCCTTGAACAACCTGGGGGTTAGAGCCACTGCCTGCCCCTTGCCTTGTTGAAAACCCATGTATAACTTTGTCTCCGCCACAACTTAACTACTAATAACCTACTGTTGACCAGAAGCTTTACTGATAACATAAACAGTCAACTAGCACATATTTCATATGTTATATGTATTATGTACTTTATTCTTACAATAATCCCCAACTTCCCCTGAAATTTTTTGAGTATTTCTAGGCTATGCACTTCATTTCTGAGTTTCTTCAAATTGTTGCAAATCTCCAAAAAATGTTCTAATATGTTTATTAAAAAAAAACTGCATATAAGTGGACCCACACAGTTCAAATCCATGTTGTTCAAGGGTCAATTGTACTTTTAACAATTTAATATTTCCTGTCAGTCTTTACTTTGTGAGTTTTAAACATAGATTTGAAAATATATTACATGTAATATCTAATATCTTGAAGATATTTTCATTACATAAACATTTCATAAACTCTTTTTTTATAAACTCTTAATAAACATCTTTTTTGGAGGTCACATATATAACATATCTTGTCGCTATCCATAATTTACTTTATCATTTCTTCTTTCAGGCAGCTGGATTGCCTCCTAGTTGTTCTGGTTTGTTTTGTTATTCCTATAGAGATTGGGGCAGTGAATATCCTTATGCAAAAAGCCTTTATGTGTATATCTGATCATTTTCTTGGAATAGATTTCAGTAAGTTAAATTAATGGGTCAAAAGGTAGGCACATTGGAAAGACTATATTTGCCTTCAGAAAGTTTTACAAAATGCTCTGCTAAAACAATTTATACTCGTAATAGCAGCGCATAAGAATGCTTATCTTACTGAACACTTGTCAGAACTGAATATTACTTTAAAAATATATTTTAATCTAATAGGTAAAGAAAAAGTGCTATCTCCTTTTAAATTGCAATTTTTTGCTTACTAGTGAGTTTGAACAATTCTTCATGTTTGTTTCGCAGAGTGTGTGTTTGTGTGTGTGTGTGTGTGTGTGTGTGTGAATTTTCAGTTAGCATCCACAGCCTCTTTACCTACTAATGATGTTTTTCTAAATTATTTGGATGATATCAGGAGGAACCCATGTCTGTTGTAAATTTTTCCCAGTTTGAAAGATTTTTGTATAATTTTTATGCAGTCTGAAAATTTCATGTGGTCAAATTTTCTTCCTTTTTCTTTTAACTTTTTCATTACTTTTAATCTTAGAAAGTCCTTTCTTAGATATCCATGAAATACTACTTTGTATTTCTATTGAGTTTTATTATGGACTAAGGTTTTTGTTTTTGTTTTTTAGTTATTTTGCTTTATTCTACCTGCCTTTTATTGATGCTAAATGAACTTTTCCCCAAATAGTTAATCAGTGGCTCTAAGCAGTATTTACTGGCTAATTCTACCCTTCCAACTAAACTGAGATACTCCATTTATCATGCAGATACTCCATTTATCATGAGTAAAATTCTTTTTTTTTAAATTTAAATTCAATTAATTAACTTATAATGTATTATTTGTTTCAGGGGTACAGTCTGTGATTCATCAGTCTTATACAATTCACAGCGCTCACCATAGCACATACCCTCCCCAATGTCTATCACCCAGCCACCCCATCCCTCCCACTCCCCTCCACTCCAGCAACCCTCAGTTTTTTTCCTGAGATTAAGAGTCTCTTAGGGGTTTGTCTCCCTCTCCGGTTTCGTCTTGTTTCATTTTTTCCTCTCTTCCTCTATGATCCTCTGTCTCGTTTCCCAAATTCCACATATCAGTGAGATCATATGATAATTGTCTTTCTCTGATTGACTTATTTCACTTAGCATAATATCCTCTAGTTCCATCCACGTCATTGTAAATGACAAGATTTCATTTTTTGATGGCTGCGTAATATTCCATTGTGTATATCCACCACATTTTCTTCATCCATTCATCTGTCGATGGACATCTGGGCTCTTTCCATAGTTTGGCTATTGTGGACATTGCCGCTATAAACATTGGGGTGCAAGTGCCCCTTCGGATCACTACATTTGTATCTTTGTGGTAAATACCCAGTAGTGCAATAGCTGGGTCGTAGAGTAGCTCTATTTTCAACATTTTGAGGAACTTCCATACTGTTTTCCAGAGTGGTTGCACAAGCTGGTGTATGTGTCAAACTGTTACATAGAACTAGGTCTTTTCTTGGAGTCTCCATTTAGTTCCACTGATCTATTTTTGTGTCAGCACCATACTTTTTAAGAATTAAAACTTGATAAAATACCTTTATATATGGTAAGAGAATCCCCCATCCCTCCATTAATTTGCTTTTATAAAAGAGCTTTAAAACCATTTTAAACTACTTAACATAGGAATTTTATTTTATTTTATTTTTTTCATTTTTTTATTATGTTCATTGTTTATTATGTTCAACCGGAGAGGGAGACAAACCACTACATCATTAGTTTTTGATGTAGTGTTCAATGATTCATTAGTTGTGTATAACACCCAGTGCTCATCACAAGACATAGGAATTTTAGAATCATTTTTCCAAGTTCCAGTGAAAACCTGTTGGTGTTTCAGGTGGAATCTTTAAACCTATATATGAACCCAACCATTCTCAAGATCCCAAGTTAATTTTTATTTCATCAGCTCATGTTATGATCAGAATTAGTGATTCCTAAACATAAAACACTAAATACTGATTTGCTCATTATTTGGTGCCTCTGAATCACCCTGATGATTTGGAGAGAATTCTAAAATGGAACGTTTCAAATTCCCTAGAATTTCAATTGTTGATTGATCGCTAATGACAGAGTTTGTCTCTGGGTCCATATTGGACAAAACATAAAAACTAGTTGAATGTAAGTCAATGAATGAATGAATGAGATTACAGATGGGCCATGAAAAACAAAAGATCTGGCTTACTCCAGGCCTTCAGTGTCATCTGGGCAGAGTGACTGTTACTTGGAAATTATTGACATCAAGTCTGATGGTATCAACCAATGGTTCCCCATGAGTAGTACAGAGATTGGAAACTAAATTTTTATTGATCTACGCTAGGCATTTTGCTAGGTGCTTTTCATGTGTTATCTAACAGAAGAAAATAAGGTAGAAGAAAGGAAAAGACTTGCCCGGAGGTTATGGAGGTTGTAAGCTGTGGAACCAGGTACACATTCACATCTCTTGGTCTCTAGTGTCTCATAGCCTGTGTATGGGCAGGTCTAATGTATAGGTTCTTAAAGAAAGAAGATTATTTCATAGGTTCTAATTTCAGTGGATCAGAAATAGCACAGGTAGTAACATTTTAGAAGCTAAGTCCCACTGATGATTATTCACTCTTGGAAAAGACCCACAAAACTCATCTTTTGTCCCTCTTCTATGGAAGTAGGTCTACAAAGACTTGGGCCACAAAGGAGTCTACTGTTGTGTGCTTGAGCACCAGAGGATTCTGCATAGATTAAAGTCCAGTCCATTTCAATTGTGATTGCATAGACATATCTCATGGAGACTTGACCTGGCATCTAGTCTTAACAAGAGCAGACCTGCTCTAATCTACTTTCCACTTTGCCGTTCTCTATCCAGGCAAGATAGTCTAATTATGGCAGATGCAGGGTTGTGAACTGTGGTTTACTCTTCCTTAAAAAAATGACATTAATGTTGCTGTAATCATTCTTTAGCTGCATATATTAGAGATTCCTTTCTCAGAGCCCCAAACACTTTGCAAATATGATCTCATTAACCCACATGCCAACCCTTTGTGGTAGGTCAGCCGTCTTGGCGGCATTCGAGAATTGAATTATGCAAAGAAAAAGTGGTCTTTTCAGAGCTGCCTGCCAGCTGGGGATAGAAACCAAGATTAACAGGGCATCTTAAAACTACAGAGGGCCCTAGATATCACCTGGTCCCACGTCCTCATTAAATAAATAGGAAACTGAGGCCCAGAGGGGCCATATCACTAAAATCCAGGGTTTTCATAAGGGCTATCTGTTATTATCACCTGGAAAGCTTTAAAAATGTATACTATTGTCCAGGTTCCACGCCAGACCCATTTAATCAGCATCCCTGGGACCTCCCTCCATTGATTTTAAAGGCTTTGTAGATGATGGGGATTAAGGGGTGTACTTGTGAGGAGCACCGGGTATTGTATGGAAGTGTTGAGTCGCTATATGGCAAGTCAAAACTAATATTATACTGTATGTTAACTAACTGGAATTTGAATAAAAACTATAAAAAAAAAAAGGCTTCGTAGATGATTCTAACGAGCAGCCGGAGTTGAAGTTTAGCTGGACGAAGGCAAACCCGGGGGGGAGAAATTCTGCCTAATACACTATCGTCCTGGGATCGGCCCATGGCTTCCCTTTGCTACTCCAGGTCTCAAAGCTTGGCTTATGGCAGTTGTTGAGGTTTTAACAATCTAGGCTGGCATCTTTGAAACAGGAAATATTTATAGTAACTTCTGAGCTTTTCACTTCATTTCACCAGGAGAGACACAGTGCAACGCAGTGGCCACATAATGCTGAAGTCCCTGTCTTATGCTGCCACCCCAGTCAATCAACCAGTCAGTTCACTGGACACAATCAGTCAGATCTGTTGGTTGGCTGACTTCGCCATTTCAGATAAAGTGGTCTGCCTAGTTGTTTACGTGTGGACATTACTTTGCTAGACCTTGCTTTTTACAAGGAGGTGTGATGATATATTTTTCATATATTACATTATTTTCTGTTGTAAGTTCAGTTCTTGGGAGCACTGGGGAGTCTCAGCATTAGCCCTGTAAAAGAAGAACTGAAATCCTATCCTCTGCAACTCTAAGGATTAGAGATTCAAGAGTTCATCCCAGTGCCCATAGTAGGTGCTCAATAAATGGTAGTAATTGTTATGCTCACATTGCCTTGGGGTATTGCAATGACCTGGTTCCAGATCCAGATCCAGCCTGTGCGTGCGTGTGTGCACACGTTCACACACACCCCGTGTGCCAGAATGGAGCATGTTTTTAGACCTGGCTATTTGTGAAACTTGGCAAAAGTTGAGATCAGGAGGAAGAAACAACCAGTCCATTAACTCCTTCACTTCCAGAAAAAACCTGGTGTGCGGAAGTGGCATTGGTGGGTCACTGGCAGCACAGACATTACAAAACCATGTCTGAAGAAGAAAATGTGGTTCCTCTTCTTAGCTTTACAGAAGGTGCAGCTATACCGCACCTCTTGGCTTTTGCGGCTTCTCCCTGTGGCTCCTGAAGCTAAAGCTCCTTGACCCTGGAATCTGGGATCATTCCTGTCCCCCAGCTCGGTTGCTCTGCATGTCCCTTTCAGTTTAATTATTTTTGACAGTAAGTCTCATTGAGGTCCTGCCTGGACCTGTGCTCTGTTCCCAGTGACTCAAGTCTCACTTGGCTGCCTGTTAACCATCGCCTGTCTCTTATTCAGGAGCTGGGCCCTTGCCTATTTTCCTTTCTCATGAGTTCCCAAGTCCCTGGACAACCTCTCCATTCTCCCAGGCCCGGGAATCCTGCCTTTTGCATCACACAAGCAATAAAAATGGAAAAGTGATCAGTGCTCCCAACCCCCAAGGCAGGCTCTTGGGGATCTGTCTGGTTTCAGCAGCTAGACCTTTCCTTCCCTGACGCACATTGGTACACTAATTTGTCCACCGGTACATGCCCTCACTGCCTGCCTCCCTTGACACTCGAGCCCTTCTTGTGTCGGAACCTGTCATGACAGGTGCTGTGGCTATGTGGCCAGGTCATGAACCACGTCACTGAGGCACTCGGCAAGTTATCACCAGGCCCCTTAATCTAAACAGCTGTTCCATCATCAGACAGCTGGATGAGCTCAGACAACTCTGTTTGTTGTCCCAAAAGACAGGTCACAGCCTGAAGACCAGGCAGAGTCTACAAAGCAGGTCTCTCATCAACAGTAATCACTGCTTGCTTTCAAGAAACCTCTTGCCTTCCTGGAAATCCTCAATGTCAGCAGCAAACGATGATGTGTTTCTGTTTCCACAACTATGCTTACATGTCACACCTAACCAGGGTTTTCATATAACAACACTTTGAATAAAGGCATAGGTTCTGATCTTACTTTCATGGGATTCATGTTTATAGATCAATACTAAAGAGGGTCACTGATCACTTTGATCCTGGCGTGCGGTGTGGTTGGTCATCTAGTCCCACCCGCCTTTTCAGTGCCATCTCCCTGCCTGTCCTTCAGAGATCCACTTCAGTGTTCAACCTTGTGGAATCCACCCTATGGTCTACAGCTCCACTTTCTCACTTGCAGCTCCCTCTCCCTGGAGTTCTTGTCCCATTCTCTTCCCGACTCATTCTAACTCATCCCTCACAACTCGACCCACATGTCAACTCCCCTGGAGCCTTCCCTGGGCTCTCCTCCACATCCAAGTACCTTTGGTGTTCATACATCCCGTGGACCGCTTATCCTATTCCTTTGAGCTCTTTGAGGAGAAGCCCGGGCATGATTTAGTTTCACATACATGATGTGCACAGTATGAGCACAATAAGTGTTTTGGTGAATAAAGTGAATAAATTTAAATGCAAAATAACAAACAGGGGGCTTTGGATTACCATCTGTTTGTTTTTTCTGGCTCAAAAATGGAAGAATGTTAAGTGGCTCAAGGAAAGAAGCCCCCAATTCATTCACCTTTGTATCCTTCACCCATCACCTAGTGCTGTGTCTGGCACACAGTAGGTACTAGTACATGTTTTTTAGATGAATGAACCACTGCCAGATGGACGACTGAGGTCCCCGGGTGCCCCACCTTAAGTGGCATTTGCTTGGCTTGGATAGAACCTGACATGGAAGGTGAAATTGGACTTTAGGAGATGTTTCTTTCTGTTGAGTGGGTTTCCATTCCCTCTGGAAAACTCCTGGGGCAATCCCTGGGGCATTTGTCAGTGCAAACTCAAGAAGCAGAGGGAAGAAAGAGAAACTTCATTTGCATTTAGTTTTCGCCTAGACTTTGGGCTCCCCCTATTACGACTCTGACCTCCTCCAGTTTGGAGACCTCTAATTTCCTAGCCCAGTGCCTGGCACACAGTCAGTGCTTTAAAGTGAGTGACCACGTGGCGACCTCGGCATTACCCAGGAAGCCCTCTAGCACCATCTGCCTTGCACACGTATTGGTTTGACCTCAGTCATTATGGATGCCATTTCCTCTCCAGGCGGAGTTATTTATTCAAGGGCAACTCGCTTGCCTTTGCGTTGTTCTCGAAAGAGAATCCCTGATGTCTTGCTGATGCTTTACTTAAATGGAATAAGGTGGTTTTCATTTTCATATTGTTGGAAACTGCACTTGTGTTGGTTCATGGGTAGTGGTTAGGGCTGAGATAGTGGCCCTTGTCCTTCTAGGGTTCTTTTTTTTTAAGATTTATTTGAGAGAGAGAGCGTGCATGAGTGGGGGGAGGGGCAGAAGGAGAGAATCACAAACTGACTCCCCACTGAGCACGGAGCTGGATGCGGGCTCCATCCCAGGACCCATGAGATCAGGACTTGAGCCAGAACCAAGAGTTGGATGCTTAACCGACTGAGCCACCCAGGCACCCCTGTCCTTCTAGGGTTCTACAGAAGTTTCAGATAATGAGAGGGAAAGAAATAAAAGACTAGATAGAAGAAGCGGGGGAAAACTCACCAAGGCAAAGAAAATGAATTTGAAAAAACTTCTCCAAAGGACGCAAAAATCGGTGGAATTCATCATTAAAAAGAAGAGCATCAGTCATTCCCAGTATTACTTTATTTTCATTGTGTGTGTGAATAAAAGCACAGATGGAAATGACAATGGTGAATAACTTTTAAAAGCCACTTTATCCAGGAACAGTGAATAAGAAAGATATTTAGTTCCAACCTTGCAGATAGGGTAAAAAAAAAAAAAAAAAAACTATCAACTGTAAAGCATCATCCCCTGCGTGGATGAAAACCCTCTGAACCTTTCTTGTGCTTCCTAATATCAAGGGAATGGGAGATGAGGAGTAGTCCAAACCTGCAGGGATGTGTCCCTGGGGAACCAGGGCGGGGCTTGTGCTGGTTCACGGATGCACTTCATACTAAAGTCTTTTTCCTGCTGCAAGATTCCTTTTCAGTCCCATTTGCTTTCTTTCTGGGTCTCAGCCTCGTGACCTGCACAAATTTACATCCTTGCTTTCACTTTACCCATTTTCCTATATCACATGGACTCCTACCCGTGTAACTCTCCTTTGTTAGTGCAAGGCTGTGTGAAAGGTTGTGCACAAATGGAACTTTTGTATATTTAATCATCTCTTGAATGTACTCAGGAGCTTTCTGTTTAATGGAAGTCAGGCTTGAGTCTTGCACAAAATGAAAAAGACTCGAGCAATCCCACTCACATACCAGTTTGTCTATCACCAATTTTCTTAAAGCTGATTTTCTTAAACTTTCCTGAAGCCGTGAGTAGGTGACTGCAGTTTGCAGGACAGTGTGCTCTGATGAAACAGCTCTGATCTCCCCATTCTCCCTTACTTACCATCAGGAAGCGCCTGGGACAGAACTGTCCCTTGCTTCTATCTAACTAGCCCCTTATACCTGCTGGCACAGGTGCATCCGGGTTTTCGGCAGTAGTTGGACCTAGGTAGCACGGGTAGGGCCTATGCAGAGCCCAGAGTCTAGAGTCTAGACCCTGTTCTCCAGATATCTAAGTGAGGGCCTGTCCCTCTCTTTGCCATACCATCTCCCCATAGTGGGATTCATCCTGAAACATGGTACTTCTTGTCAGTGATTAAGGACATGTTCCCCTTGATCCTCTCCTTCTACATTAGGGGCACATTCACACCTGCTGATGGATGAAGACGCTCCCTTCATGGATCTTTCACAGACCCTCTTACTCAAACTACACTTTACAAACTAAAGCAGAAGAAAGCACTTGACTCTCTTGCTAAACAACTGGGCTAATGATTTAGGAGACAGTATAACATAGAGGAAGGGCTGGCTTGGGTTCTTGGGTTCAGTCATGGTGTAATTAACTATTAGCAGTATGAACTTGGACCAGTTTCTTCCCCTCTCTGAGCCTCAGTTTCTTCATCTGTAAGATGGATATATTAATATCAACCTCAGAAAGCTGTGGATATTAGAGGAGGATGTACGTACAGCAAGGTCGGGGCTGCATAAATAGGAAATGTCAGTATCAGTAATGTTCATTAGCACGAAAGTTGTTTGGAACTTACTTTCCTTTTGTCCTCACCTCCCCCTTTGTCCACCCTTCCATTTTCTGTAACACTCCTCTTATGGTTGCCTAAAGACATTTTCTGTTTTCTGTCTCCTTGCTCCCTAATTTCTTCCCCATCCTCTCTTGCTTTCTCTCACATCTAGTGTTATGGTATGCCCACTCTCTCTTCCATCTAAGACTTACAACATTTCAAAGCTAAAATGTCCCTTGGAAATTCTTAGATCCAGCTCCTGTGTATCAGATGAGACAACCAACACCCGAGGAAATGGGCATCTGCACAAGGGCCTGCTGCAGTGGGATCCTGGAAAACTCAGTTGAATGCTTGGCCTGCCTGCTCCTTTATAACTCTCTGTCCCTGGGGGTGACCATCTGAGGGACGTTTATCCCCATAAAACCTGGTGAGGACAAGGATGAATTACAGTTCTCAGGCTCTCTAATAGTGTTTTTTGTATTTCTTTTCTAATCCCTCAAGGGCATTTTATATTTCAAAGCTCTCTGATAAAACAGCTAAACTAGCTTGTCTCCTGGGGCAGTGGAACTCAGCTGAGATGTCTCCTGAAACTCTCTTGCTGTTGGACTGCGGGTATTTAAGGGTTGTTTTTTTTTCAGTTGTAAAAAAAATCTACAGTTGCTCAGCATGGATAGTACATCATGAATGAACAGTAGTGGGCCTTTGATCTAATTTTCATGTGTGTGTCTTCTTTCTCAATAATAAATGGGCTTTTGTTATGAGACAGGTTGACACTTACTGAGTTTGCTTTTCATTGGTCCGTGGCGAGTTGGGAGCAGCTGAGAATGTGTTCTCTTTCTTAGTCCTATAGCAAAACTGTGACTTGACACATAATTGGGCATTGTTGCTTAGGCTCTTTCAATATTCCAGGCATTGAAGAGAGAGAAAATTGTGTGTTTTCCATTTGGGAGAATAGCATCCAAACTAAATGTCAGATGACAGTTTAGCATAGTGGTGCCTGATATGATCCATCACAAAGGAGAGAAGAACGATTGATTATGAGGCTGAAAAGAGAAAAACACATCCCGGAGAAAAAGGCAGGAGAAAATGAGCTTATAATACAGCAGCTGTCTTTAAGTCACTGCCCTTGAGTCATGACAAATGTCTTGCACCGGCTCAGATTTCTTTGAATCCTCCTGGAATGGATCCCAACACCTCGACCATCAGAGGCAGCAGGAGTGGGGTTAGAGAAAAC
The DNA here is from genome assembly GCF_011800145.1 of Mirounga leonina. Lineage (NCBI taxonomy): Eukaryota > Metazoa > Chordata > Mammalia > Carnivora > Phocidae > Mirounga > Mirounga leonina. The sequence continues at coordinate 16,650,036 of NW_023270305.1, read as the reverse complement.
CCGTTCTGAGGAATATTAATATTGCGCAGAACCGCACCTCCGACAGGACATCTGTCTGGAATGTGGCCGGAGGGCACTTCCCAAAAGTCCTGAGAAGAAGGACTGGGGGAGCAGAACTGACGTAAACACTCCAGGAGGCTCCTTTGTGCTCTCAGAAAGGGGAGGTGAGAGGCAACAAACGGCACATGGAAGGTTGGCCCTGGGGAGCCATAATGGTGTTCGGAGCCTTTCACTTCGGTGCAGGTCACCGGTTCAGTTCAAACTCTGACTGCTGGAAACTGTTACGGCTTGATGGCTGATGGGAAATTAGGTCCCAGCTTTCAGTTGGCTTCCTAAACACATTCACTGTAATTGGTCTCCCTTCCTGGAAGGCTGCTGAAGGCTGGGGAGGGCCGACAGGTACAGAACTGCTCCGAGTCCAGGAGGGGATTCTGCGGGGAGGGGGAGGGGAATACATGCTAGGCAGGCACCCAGAGGAAAGGCAGTTCCGGGGAGGGAGGAAAATGCTTGATTCCTCGAGCCCCTGAACGTGTGAGGGTTGCAGCGATCCTGACGCCAGCCTTTAGGCAGGCCAGCATGGGGACTTTGGGCAGAGAGTTGGACTGAGTCCCATGAAGAAACTCACCTCTGACCCACCAGCCTCTTTGCCTCTAGCCCCCTCCCCCCACCTCGAGTCCTAATCCAGTTTCTGGGCAGGGGAGCCTGATTTGCAAGCTGGCTTCCTTATCCCTTGTTTAATCCCTTCAGCTCTTAGGTTATTATTGCAAAACTCAGGCTCTTGCAAAGCAAAAGCTTTGGCTCTTAGAGTTCAACCACTTTTCTTGGTTTTTCTACTATTGTCAACCCCTCTCCTGAAACAGTGAATGGGGAGGGGGGCATGTCTCTTGGCACGAGGAAGCATACAGCATGGAAAGCCCATCTCTCCAGTTGTCACCCTGCTCCATTTAATTTCATGTGTTTCTTTTGACACTTACCCTATTCCTGGGCTTTTGAAGCTTCCAATCAGTTCAGCCAGTGGACCTGCCTGTGGGTCCATCAGCTTCTTGTCAAGAAGAGATTCTCCCGGGCGCCTGGGTGGCTCAGTTGGTTAAGCGACTGCCTTCGGCTCAGGTCATGATCCTGGAGTCCCTGGATCGAGTCCCGCATCGGGCTCCCTGCTCGGCAGGGAGCCTGCTTCTGCCTCTGACCCTCCCCCCTCTCATGTGCTCTCTCTCTCTCATTCTCTCTGTCTCAAATAAATAAAAATAAAATCTTTAAAAAAAAAAAAAAAAAAGAAGAGATTCTCCCTATGGACAATTCACAAATCCAAAAACCCTGTGAAGGTCTATTTTGTAGAATGAAATAGGGGACAGAGGACCAGAGATAGAGGAAAGGGCCTGTGAGAAAACTGGCAGGGTCTAATAATTTATGGCTTACCACCATTTGGTCACAGGCTGGGAGATGTGAGAGAAAAATTCAGTATAGCTCATCACCCATCATAATAGTCAATGTCATTTCTATGTAGGCAAGATAATTTATTTGTTTGCATATCGTAGTGATTTTCTGCCACTTTGCAAATGGTGTTTCCAGAAAGTTTGCCTAGCATGTCAACTCTGTGGTTGCAGGCATATTCTCTCTCCCCCTGGGGGTAGAGAACCTGGCTTCGGACCTGGACAGCCCACAGGAGGGTGGGGAAGCTGGTGGGCTAGAGCGTTCATTAAGCTGAGGAGAAGCCCAGAGAGTGGCTTCCATTTGTCTCTGGAACACAGGATTTGTGCAAAAGCTTCAATGCTGAGATATAGTTCTGTGAGCGAGTGGCCCTGCCAAGACAGAGGGTGGTCTGGAAAACAAGGGTGGTGTTCTTGGGAACCAGCTGCTGCGTTCGTGCTGTCTTGGCAGGAGGTGGGTGTGTTTTGTGGTATTTGTGGGTAAGGTTCTCCCTCACTATGCCTGCAACTCCCCAGATGCAGTGTCTGAATCATCCCTGTTGCCGGCACTCCTACCAGCTGCCAGACACGTAGTAGGTGCGCAGAAAATACTTGTTATAAGCAGGAGTGAGCAGGGAGAACAGAGCTCCGGTAGTCCCACCTTTTCTGAAGATGATCCTGGGCTGCTGTGACATATTTTCAGTCAGTTCCTACCTAATCTGCTCTTCAGACTACACTGAAGCCTCCAGAAAGTCGTCAAAGAACATTTTACTGAGTAGCTGGGAAACAGATCTTAAAAATGGGAACTTAGATCTGAGGGTCTAGGGTTCATGTCCCTGTTCAGGCACCAGCAATCAAAACAAAGCAAACCGAAAATTGGAACTTGGCTGTCGTATGATGATAAGGCCAAAGCTTAGTCAGATGAAAGGATGCTAGGTCTATCTGGAGAACTTCCTGCCCACATCTCCTTTCTCAAGCAACAGGGGCTGTTCCTTGTAGCATCCATCACCGGCTACATGGCTGATGGGCTGGGCTCATGAGGCCCATCGGCTTCAGTGGCTATGCTGCTCAGACCCTCGGCTGTCCCCGGATTAGCTTTACCCACCTGGTTTCCTCCTGCATGTCTGGACCCCCACGTGACCCTGTCATGTTGCATTTAGGCCCGATCAATAGACTTTTTAAATAAGATTTGCCCTTTGAAAACCAGTCCTAAGCACTTTGCATTCCTTTACTGTCTGAAAAGTTCAGTTTTGTTCTATGCTCCGTTCTAAAAATACCCATGTGAGCGGGAGGCCCAGGCTAGGCAGTTCAAAGCTGTTCCAGGAGGTGAGGGTCTCTAGGGCTTGCAGTGAGCTCACTGGGGAGAATTTAGCACCCTCGCACCTTCAGGGAGGGGGCTTCCCCCAGCACAGAGTAAGAACGTGAGCATTCTGTCCCCTAGCAGTCTCAACTCCGTGGAAGGCAGGAGGGCACCACGACCCTGGAAGTTACTGGGATCCCTGGGTCCAGATGGCTATGACATGTCTCAAAAATTTTTTTTTCCTTTCCAAGATAGATGTAGTGTGTAGACAGTATCAATTGCAAGTCAATTGATGATCTTTGGTCTGTGTTTTTGAGTGTGCGTGTGGAGATCAGGAGTCGATACCCATTGTCTTCAGGGCTGGGATGCTTCATGCACAATTGAAGCTGATTATTTGGTTCTTAGCCTTCCTGAAATCAAAATGCATAAATGAAAGACTATTTCTTGAATGTGAGTGAAGTAATACACTTGTCTCCTTTGCTGTAATTGTCCTAAAGTGGATGGCAGAGGCCTATTCTCTGTTTTTATTCTGTGTCCTTGGAGAATAAAGGCACAGGGCGATACATGCTGTTCAGACACTAAGCTTTACACTCTGTTTATCTGATTCTTCTGTCTAATTAAAGTTACCTTTTACACTTGATTGGTTTTTAAAGCCCAATATTTGGCAATTAAACCTTCTTTATTCTAACAACTGGGTGACACTTCCCTGAGTGATTTAGCACATGATGTATTATCTGCAGAACCAAGAACTGGCTTCCTTGGAGAGCTGCTCTTGAAGAATTTCATGTCTGGGTGGCTGCCCTGAACACCCACCAAGGTATCTGTAGATAGAATTATATGGATTCAACTCAGGAGTCCATAGAGCCGGTATGGGGAGATCCTTGGCTTGAATTGGGAATCAGGAGATGTGATTTAATCCCCAAAGGGCTGTTCTTCTGAAGCTGCCTCAAGGTCTTTGAAGGTGCTCTTTATCCATGTTTATTGGTCAATCAATGAAGGGTGGCAGATGCTGGTGGAGAAGCTGGCCTGCCCCCACCATCGCAGTGGGCACTTGGTCCCGTCGGCCTAGGCCTATGCTGGTTTACAGAGTGGTGGGCAGGATGCTGGAGGATCTTGGGACACACAGAGCTTCCCAGTTGGACTTGTTAAGACATCAGGTGCCACTTATCTCCAGTTGGTCCTTCTTGAGAGCCTCGTCCAAGCACCAGAGGTTTTCCTTTATTCTGTGTCCTCTCAGACAGGAAGGAGTCAACATGCAGGTACTAGAGGGGGTGCCAAGGTCGTAAGCATGACCCCTCCCCTTACCTCGTAAGAGTAGACTCTGTTTCCTATTCAGGCTTGCTAGGTTTTTGAAGGACAGGGTAGTGTTGCCTTTTCAGGGGAAATAAAGAATAGGTGGTTGAGTTACGTTATACTGTCAGAGAGAGGAAGATGTGAAGGAGATGGCAGCCATTTTACAGAGAAAGAATCAGTGTGTTTACCTCTTCCTCCCTGCCTTGCTCCTGCTGACCTGCCAACACACAAACATGAACACGTGTGTACACACACACACGCAACGCACACATACGCACATGCAGATGCAGCCTTGCATCTGCCAAGCTGGTGAGTCTGAGCCATCTAGGAGTGCACACGGTGCTCTCATCTGGTCTGTTCTCACCTGGGTGCGGAGACATTCTCTTCCCCGAGTCTGGCATGTGAGCTGGAGTTTACTCAGTGATGGAGGCCCTTCCTGGGAACCCGGTTCAACCACATCAGACGTTCTTCATTTGTTTGAGAGTATTTTAATTTTCAGTCTTCTATCCTCACATATGGGTCCAGAGTGATGCTTAAGGGAGGCTAAATTACTGCCACCAACCTGATCTGATTCACCGTGAGGTGATTAGCTTTGCCATGGCACAGAGGACTGCGGGACGCATCCTAATGTGTTTGTACTTCCTGTACTGTGAATGCAAATGATTGAGGGGGTTTCATCCAGACTTTGTCTCCTTCCCTGAGGACTCCCCTGGGGAGGATAACTGGAGCTGTTGAAGACAAGCCGTAGTCTTTCTGGCAAGTCTGGAAGCTTCCTCAGCAGCACTGCCCTGCCTGGAGGTGTCCTCCTGTTATCGGAGTCCTGGTCTAGCTTGACTGTCTTCAGCAGGTAGAAGACGAGGCTGGCATATGGGGACAGCATGGAAAGCAAGGGGCCTTTGGGAATGACCCCTGAGACTCCACTGTCCTGGGAACTTCTGGCTTCAGTGGTTCTGGGGCGAGCTCACAGGTTTGTGAGTCAGAATGGCAGGGTCTCTAGTCCCACTCTACTCTGAGACCGGAGACATCCCCATCATCCGGGAGCTCGGCAGCATGCAGAATCTCTGACAACAGCCTAGGCATGCTGAGTCAGAATCTGCATTTTAACAAGAGCCCCAGGTGACCAGTCAGCATCCTTACCTTAAAGGCTATTCTTCTCACAGCAACAGTCCTTCTTTCTGAGATATATCGTACTGAGAAAATGTCCACCTGGGGAGTGGAAAGGAAGCAAGACAGCAAGCAGAACCTGGCAGCATGGATTTCTGACTCTGGGGTCTCCAGGTGGCAGAAGGACCAAGGAACCCAGCAGGAGGCAAGGGGATAGACAGTGGCATGAGAGGACACAGAGGGAAGGTCTCAGTGGACACGCACTGCCTTGACACCTCTTCCTTCCCTTCCCCTTCCCCACAAACCAGCTGCCACTGACCTCACGGTGCCCACTTCTAGGCCGGGTGATGCTTTTAAAAGACCCTGGGTCCCTAAGAAGTTTATGGTGTGCCCATTTCCCTATTCCTGCCATGGAATTAAAAATAAAGTAACAGTGAACTATAGAACAGATATAAAAAGTATAATAAAATTCTAATTCTCCCCTTGATGAATACTTTAATTCTCACTTTAAAATAGAAAACGTCGGGGCGCCTGGGTGGCTCAGTTGGTTAGGCGACTGCCTTCGGCTCAGGTCATGATCCTGGAGTGCCGGGATTGAGTCCCGCATCGGGCTCCCTGCTCGGCAGGGAGTCTGCTTCTCCCTCTGACCCTCCTCCCTCTCATGCTCTCTGTATCTCATTCTCTCTCTCTCAAATAAATAAATAAAATCTTTAAAAAATAAAAAATAAAATAAAATAGAAAACGTGATTTTCATGTGTGAGCCCCAGCTTTGCCGGCGCCCCAAGCACATCACTGGGGCGTCAGATCCTGCCCAGTGCACCTTCGTCCTGCCCTCACTGCAGTTGGAGGAGACACTGGATCCCCGAGGAGACTAAGGTCCCAACTCTGTGACCCCCTCTTGGTGTCAGATTACCAGTAGATTGGTGTCCAGAAGCTGGTTTGGGGGTTCCACCTGTTGAGGTGCTTCTCCTCGGGTCTCAAGTAATCCTAGGTCTGTCCCAGCACAGCTGGTGCCCCAAGGGAATCATGAAAACAATGTTGGCTTCCAGGGCTTGATACAAACTAGGACCTGTTTTGAGTTTACCCACGTCTTAGTGTCTAGATGCTGATGAAAAGCAGACCCGACTCAGACTTGAAAAAAGCCAGCAGTCATTCAACCATTGGCATCTCCCTTGTGCTTTCCAGAGGTCAGAGGACACATTGGCTCCCTGACAGACCCACAGGAGGCCTACCCCAAGGAAGGGGTCCCTGACAGACCCATTCAGAAGGTTGGCCCAGCCAGGAGGGAGAGGGAGAAGTCGCCCTCCCAAAGGCTGTCCTCAGCCTTTCCTCCACCGCTACTCGTTGCTCAGCACTGAGTGGAGGGACTGGAAGGACTGACGAGGAGGTTGAGAATCATGGCTGTTTTTGACTTGTCAATCAGTTTGGGATGAATATCCTTCTTGCCCGTGCTTGAAGGGCCAGCTTAATTATCACAAAGTCTTGCTGGCAGTATGCTTGCTCTCTTTTCCCAAATTCCATTGTTTTTGTTTGTTTGTTTTTAGTTTAGTTACAGCTAAGGTGTGTGTGTGTGTAAGAGTGTATCCATGCTTTATGCTATGCCTCACCTCATCCCTGCTAAGGAAAAGCTGGTCAGATCAACATATATCTACTCAGTGAAGGATTTGTAATGTCATCAGGTCACATGATTCACTGCTTCAGAAGTGGAAATTTGAAAATCTCTCTCTCCACTGCCTTACACCATTACTCTGGTAGACCTAGGAGTTCCCCAAGCTTTTAAAAGTCATGTGGCTTTTTCAAAGTGACCAAGAATTTGTGCAACACTCTACGATTACAAGACCCTTTGGCCATAACCTTCATGGTTCTCCTTCGAGGCAACACTTTCTCACTAAAGCTTTGCACAGAAGCAATTTCTCATTCTTATATTCGTTGGGTGGTTAGCACATTCCAGCCAGGAAGCAGTAACTACATTCCTGCTTAGTTGTTCTACTTCCATTAATTAATTTAATGTCACGGTAGCCTATGAGTTGGTACTACTGTTATCCCCATTTTATAGGTTAAATAACTGTGATAAGGTCATCCAGCAAGTAAGTGGGGAAACAGATTTGGACCCAAAGAAGTCTGTCTGGAAGAGCCAAGCTATTAGCTGTTGTGCTATCTGCTAAAGTTATATGGAGCCCTTCTCTCTCTCTTTTGTTTTACCTCTGCTTTGGCTTTTTTTGCAGGGGAAGGAGACTCCTCATGTCCTACATAGTGGAACAGGTTTCTGAGTGTGAAGAGGAGGTTTGGGGTGAAACATCTCAGTCTTCCTCCTCTTCCTTCCAAGTGGTATTTAGTTGTCTAGGAGGGGTTTCCTTCTCTCTGAGTGGCATGACAATCTCCAGCTCCTTTGGTTAGCAAAATAATAAGCCTGTTACTTTCCTTTAGCCCAAAGTGTTTTGGTAACAGAAATAGCCTCAGTGAAACGTTACCCTGACTTCCAAGTTAGAGAATAGTTTTGCTCAAAGTTAATCAAAATCCCAGGGTTAGAAGGGATTTTAAAGGCCCTTTTGTCCAAATCCCCATCTAATTTTTGGCTCCCTTTTATAACCTCCTGCCAAGCATCATGTTGTATTTTGGTTTATCTTTTAATCAGTCAAAGGTGGCCCTGCGCTTCCAATGATTAAAATAAGAATTTTTTTTTTTCCTTGTTCTGAATCTTCCAACTGGCTTTCTTTTCTTGTCTCCATCTTTTCTCCTCTCAGAACCTGTTCATCTGCTCGACATGAACATCCAGGTTAATTACATCCAGAAAGAAATCCCTTCTTTCAATTATAGAATGATTAACTATGTAAATTTGAATTAACCCATCCCCAAGTCAGAATTTTGAAATCATCTTTTTCAGCGACCCTTTGGTGCATACCGTTCCATCTACTGACTTTCCTTGGGAGCACCGTTATGCCATCCATTTTCAAAGAGAGGACATTTATACACAACCAGAGCTGTTTAATTACTGCCTCTGCTCTTTTTGCTTTTATGGCCCACAGAATAGTGTCTTTTGCCCCTTATTGGAAGAAATTTCTCAGACGTGTGGCATTCTATTTTTACCTCTTAGACCCACCTCAGAGTCCAAATGTCAGCATTTTATGGAAGGAGGGCTGGGCTAGAAGCCAAACAACTGAGTGAGTCCTCGGTTGGATTCTGCCCTGGGACCTTGGGAATCCTGGTTTCATCCTCAGGAAAATGGGCATTCTTCCAGCCCTGCCCTTGTTATAGGGTTGTTGAGAAGCTCACACAGGGAATGCATGTAAAAGCACTTAGTAGACTGTAATACAAGATGGCAAATATAAGGCCAACGCTCTGAGTGCCCAAAATGGTTATGAAGTCGGTGCATATGGAGATGATGGGGAGCCAGAGAGCAAGAGAACCCCAAACTCTCAACCTGACAGTTGATTCTTGACTATCCTGGTGTGTGTCTGTAGATGTCTGGGAGGGGTTGAGATTAAGTTGCCTCAGAGCTGAGCATTCCTGTCAGTCAGAAATGTGTCACTCAGGGAGTTTCAAAGCAACAGGGGGGAGAAAATGAGCTGACAGTCATTCGTACAAATTTATGAACACTAATTAATCTTCCAGCTTGTAAATAGCACCAAAGATACTAGAACATAAACCTTACCTGGGCCATTTCAGAGGGTGGCATTAACCAGGGGTCTGTCACTCCAGCCACCACTGTGCATTGCTTCCAGTAGCTCTGAGCACTGCCAGGCACCTTACTTGTATCTTTTAGACATTGTCCTCAATTGGACTAGCTCTGTTGGGTAATAGCCTACCAAGTTGTGTTTTTCCTAGGATTTTTATAAATCTGGTACCATCCTAGTCTAAGAGCTTCTCTTTAAAGTAGTCTTCGTAGATTCTCTCTTTGTTCCCTTCAAGACTCTAAATTAGTTTATTCTGCCTTTGAAATCCTAGTTTTTAGGATGCTTTTTGGAAAGAAGAGAATTTCTTCATAGGAAATTCATGAAACAAAATTCAGCCAAAATCTCACATAGTGCTTATATAATGTAATAAATAGTCCAATGGATGAATGTCTTATTTGTATTTGTTTGAAGAATACAGTCTTTCAGCTACCAGTTGGAAAGAAATCTACCAATTTTGGAAAGAAATCTTTTATCATGGAGTGAGCTTTTCCCTCTATGGTCATCAATGCCAGTGCCCTTTGGGGAAACCCACCAAGTGGCTAATTGGTGAAATCGGAGCTGAGACCCTCCCGAAGGATAGAGACATCCTCTCCCCAAGTAGTAGAAAGTAAAGAGGAGAGGGTAGAAGCTGCTTCCAAGAACATAGGCCCCTGAGGGATTGTTTTGGCCAATTCTCTGCTTCTAGTCAGGATTCCTCATTCCTCACTCCTTCCTGAGCAATAGCTGTAGGTCCAGTGGCATGCCAGTAAATGTTTCACAACTGGCTCTCTGAAAAGAAAAACGTGTGTGTGTGTGTGTGTATACACTTACTGTATATTTTACTGATATAAAAGATGTGCAGTGCACAATTTACCACATAATAATAAATCTAAATTGATTCCCACAGTATGCTTTTGTTGATTTTTGCCAAAATTAGTATTTGTAGCTAACGTAGGGTTGTAATTCACAAATAAGCATGGTTCTGATATCAGTGTTGGCTGGTATTTTTATTTACATTAACAAGTCAGGGAAACCTGAAACAAGAAAGCTATGTGTTGGAACCCCAGCACATGTCATGAGTCCCAAAGGCCTCAGGTTGCATCATCAGCCAGTCCTCTGCTTTGACCATGAGAACAGATAAGAAAACACAATTATGACCTGAGAGAGGAAAGAGCACTCGAAAAATTGAGATTTGTTGAATTTTATACATGCCCATAGTTTAAAACAAACAAACAAACAAATGGTGTATAAGACTCGTCCTGCAACACGGCAGTCCTCTGGCTCTTACTATCTATTTCCTCTCACTAGAGAGACCACCTTCAACCCATTTAGTTGATTTAGGAGGCACACAGCTCCATACCTCTAAATAAAAGGCTTAAATAGTTATCTCCTGATTTGGGGTCTTAAACACTATTGACTTCCCACTATGGTAGGTGAGGAATGGGCTCTTGCATGCTCCGTCATCCTGGCTGCCTCCCACCCTACTCCCTTCTAGACATGCCAAGATAGGCCTTTCTTTCCCTCCATTCTTCCAATAGTGTTACATTTTAATTTTGTTCAAGTCAATATTCAGTGTTTATGTTATATGGCAATGCACATGATATTCGTGGCTAAGTCTTTACTTTTCCTTTCATGCACAATTTTTTTTTCCGAGAGGTTTTGTTTTGTTTGGGTTTTCTATTTACATTTAGATTCCATTATATCCTTTACGTTGGCTTACTTTCCTCTGAATTTATCACTGTTTCAACCTCGAACTCTCTGTCAGTTGTCTAAATGTTGTCTCTACATATGAGATGCCTCCACTGTCCAACTGATCTCACCTTCCTTGAAAAGTCTTTCCTAGAGCGCTCTGTCCTGCTCTGACCTGGATGGGTTACTCTCTCACATCCTGGGGCCCTTCCTTTGCCTCTTCTGTGTGAGACCCCTCTCTTCCAGTGTCTGCTGATGCTGGTGGAGCTCACAGGCTGGCAGCTTCCTAAGAATAACAGGGAGATAAAACATTTGAGACCTTGTATATCTGACAGAACCATGATTTTACCTTCATATTTGATTGGTAGTTTCTCTGAATATAGAATTCTAGTTTGGAAGTCATTTTTCTTCAGAATTTTGAAGGCATTACTCCATTTCTTTCTAGCTTCTGGCATTGCAATTGAGAATTTCAAAGCCATTCAGATTCATAATCTTTCGAATGGGATCTGTTTTATTTTTTTTTTCTCTCTGGAATTTTATTTGATTGTGTCTTTTTCCTCTATATTCTAAAATTTCATGACACTGGGCCTTCTGAGTTTATTTTAATATGTTCTATGGACCCCTTTAATCTGGAAATTCAAGTCTTTCTGTTGAGGGACATTTCCTTGAATTATTCCGTGTTTAATTTCTTTCCCTTCTGTGTGTGTGTGTGTGTGTGTGTATTTTGTTTCTTGTTTCTGGATCTCTTATTATTTGCATGTTGAGCATCCTGGCCTTGTCATTTACTTTGCTTATCATTCCTGTCCTGTTTTCTATCTCTTTATCTTACAACCCTTCTGTTGACTTTTTCCATTTCTATTATAATATTTTTAATTTCACCAGTTCTGTTTTGCTATTTTAGTATTCTTTTTTTGTATTATCCAGTTCTTGTTTTCATAAATGCGATCTATCTTCTTTTACACCTCTCAGGATATTAAATATATTCTGAATATAAATGTTTTCCTTCCATAATTCCTGTTAAGTTGCTTTTATCCCATTTGTTTGATTTGATTTCCATCTTTCCCATTACAGATTTTCTTCAGATATCTGTGAACTCTAGTTTCTGCCCTTATTAAGAGCAGAGTGCTCAAATGTAGACTGCAGGCTCTGAGCTTGTCATTGGGGCTTGTTACCTGTGGGCTTCAATGTAGGCTGTGGCTGGGCTATTTTGTTGGAGAACCTTGATGTCAGTGTCTTTAGATCTTTCCTCTTGCACTGTTCAAATCCCCCACTGGGAAAGCTCTACCGGTCTGCTTTTAGGAATAGGCCTAGTGGCCAGGTTGATAAAAACCAAATAGAAAGAAGGTTGGAGGTATCAGCCTTTAGGATGCAAATGATCTCTCCTTTCCTCCTTGCCCTCATCCTCAAGTTCTGCCTGGTGTTCCCTGCACCGGGGAGTCTCCCTTTCTTCCAGTCCAGAGAACAAATACACTCTCCTTCCTGCTGGGGTGGGGAGGGGGTCTGTGGATTTTGATCAAGCTTCTTTGCATAAGCTCCTCTTCCCTCCCACACTCCTAGAGGTAATAGAGTCAATTCCTCACACTTTGGAGGGGTTCACACTTTTGAGGGTTCCATGCCCTGTCAGCTGAGAATACAGGTTTCTCGGATCTGTTAAATTAGTCGGCCATCAGTCTGGTTCTCCCCTTGCTGCCCAGATCCCGAAATGCTGCCGCTGATGTCGGCTTTCCCATTCTCTCTGTCCTTGTGTGTTTATACCCTCCTTCTCTCCCATGGCATTTCTGTGCACGTTTATTTCATGGCACCTCTCTTTGTGTGTTATAGTGTGTTGTAAATCTGTCTACCAGATCCTCTGAAGAAGGAGCTCCTCTGAAGGAAGAGACACATCCTGCATATTTAATAGCCCTTGGTACTTAGCAGTGAGAGAGCCATGGGCTGAAGTGTGCCCACCCTGAGGTCCCCAGCTGGTGCGGGGCGCTGAGGCTCAGACACGGGGGAGGGGGGCAGGGAGCATGTGCTTGGGGGCCATTTTTCTCCCTCCGGCTGTACAGAGTCTGGTTCTGACTGTTGGCATCTCAGTGGCTAAAGAAGTGATGGCTCTAATCATGAGCTTTCTTTGCCCTCTTTATCAGAACGGAGACGTGGAGAGAGGTGAAAGATGGGCCGGAAACAAAAGGACACAGTGTTCTACAGATGGAAAGAAGAGGAAGGGTGGGGTGAGGCTGAGAGTCAAAGAGTCTCCAACCCCTTTGCATAGTCTTCTTTGCCCTCTTTTATATGAAAGATTGCTTCCTGATTATAAAGTAATTCAAGCACAATGTGGAAATTTGAGAACGAGAAGCTAAAGAAAAAACTAAACTGATAATCCCATCACCTTCAAATATTCTATTCTAGTTGTGTGTATATATGTACATATAAACATATATATATACATGTAATTTAGTGACATTGGAATCATAATGAATACAATCAGTATTACATTTGTGAGCTTTTCTTATATCATTAAATTTCCTTTGAACACATGATTCTTAATGACTGTAAAATTCTATGTAAATATAATTTGTATTTTAAACTCTTGGCACTTCTTAATTTTCATTATTATAAATAATGCTTTAATTAATAATCTCTTATATGAAATACCATTTTAACCCATTTCTTATTATTTCTTTAGAATTTATAGAAATGGATTTACTGATTTATAGAAAATAGACATTGCTAAAAATCTTTTTTTTTTTAAGATTTTATTTATTTGAGAGAGAGACAGAGACAGAGCACATGAGCATGTGAGTAGGGGGAAGGGCAGAGGGAGAGAGAGAGAGAGAGAGAATCTTAAGCAGACTCTACGCCCAGTGCAGAGCCCACCCAGGGCTCGATCCCCTGACCTGAGATCATGACCTGAGCCGAACCAAGAGTCGGACACTTAACCAACTGACAGGCGCCCCAACATTGCTAAGGATCTTAATGCATATTATCAAATTGCCAAACAAAAAAGTTGTACTCATATATAGAGAGATAAGAGAGATAGATAAGAGACTATTTCTCTAGTCCCTTACATAAAGCGTGTGTGTGTGTGTGTGTGTGTGTATTTCACAAGCAAATTTCATTTTTTTAATTTGCATTTCTGTATTTGGTTAAACTATCCCCCTTCTTATTTATTTTAGATATTAAATAACTTTAAACATTTTCTGTCTTGTTCAATTTGGCCCCATTTAATATTTTGAGGTTTATCATTTTTATTTGATTATCAAGAACTCTGTATATCAATGTAATCAACCTTTAGTTGTGTCTTTTCCTTCTGTTTATTGTTTCTTTTTCTTTTGTTTTGACATCTTCTGACAGAGAAATTAGTAGTTATTTATGTAATCAAAGCTATCTTTCTTTCTTTGCAGTTTCTTCTTGCTTATACTAAGAAAGTATATTAAGTAGATTTCCAGAACGGGATACGAGTAAGTTTATTTCTCAAAAAGCCATGAGCCTTTCCAACAGTTGCCCAGTTACCACTTATTAGGCCCACATTCACCTGGAATTTGAAGGCTGGCTCAGATACTGGGTGGGAAGATGAGGCCTTTTAGAGCGCTGATCCCCTTGGCTAAGCGTGTCCATCCTCCCCTCTGCCACTTTTACACAGAGCACACGCTGACAGAACCACAGACACTGCCAAAGCTGTCATCAGATCTCTAGACCGTGAAAATTCCCAGGCAGCTCCTTGAGTTACTTCAGCCTATATCCACGTTCATTTGAAAGTCCTAGGATCCTCCCCAGAAGACTCGCTGAAACAAGAAATTGCAAAGACTGCTCCAGGCACCAATCGACAGCCGGACCGCAACAAGTCATTTTTCTCTCCTTGTAGCTACCTAATGAGTAATTGTCATGCCTTCCCCCAGACTGGGGCTAGGAGATGAGCGGTGTCCCTTGGAGTTATGTCCTTTCATCTTGCCTGTATGACATCCCTGTTGACAGGACACGAGATGCTGGGCCAGATGGCGCTAGGCACATTACACAGCTGAGTGGCAGGAGTCCAGGTGTGCCGTGTGGGAGGAGGAGGCCGGGGAGACACTGGGCATTTCATCACTGGAGTACACTAGAAGAAACAGTTCCAGCTGAGGTCTGTCTCTTCTTGAGAGCCTGAGTGATTAATGTTCTAAACAGATTCTGAAATGTTTTGCGAAGGGCCAGGAAAAATGAACATGTGCATCCTAATGACTTTATCTTCCATTATGAAGAGTGAAATTATACTTTGTGGTAAAAAGGGCACTGTGCTAGGAGGCCCTGGGTTCTGTTCCCTCATAGGGTGACCAGTGGTCCTGGTTTGCCTGGGACCAATGGGCTGCCCAGAATATCGGACGTTTCATTTCAAAATCGCAGAAGTCCCGGGCCAAGATGGTTGGTCTCCCTATCTAGCTATGTGGTTTTGGCCATGTCGTCTATCTTGCTGAGCCCCTGTCTCCTGACATCTACTCCTGCTCTGCCTTTAAAGACTTGAGTAAGGATCACCAAGGTATTGGGAAGCAGAACGGTTTATGAGTTGTGTGACCTTGATCAAGTTTCTTAGCCTCTTTAAGTTTGATCTTTACAGTAGGGTAGTACTAGTGAACCCCTTATCAGATTACTGAGAATCAACTGAAAAGTTAAAAATTAAGTGTAAATTCCTGATCACAGTGCCTGACACATAGTAGCCCCTATGAAATGTTAGCTGTGGCTCTCATTACCAGAGGAGTAGAACATTGTCAAGAAGTAGGCTACACTGATGTCATTATTACTGGAAGAATCCTTGGGTTTAGGAAAGTCAGTTCTGCCCACTTAGTGTTGGATTGCCCTCATCCAGGAGCCAAGAGTCTCAGAAGGCCAGTGTGCACAGTGGCTTCTAGTAGAATCTTCAGGAGGCTGGGCCACAGACAAATCAGGAGCCATACCCTGAAGTAGAGACGCCCTCCTTTTCCCCTGGATATGTGTTCAAGAAGAGGTAACAAGAAAGAATGTAATGTTTCTACATTTCATTAAAAATTATATGTGTATTTTACCATGGTATGCTAGAGCCAACTCAGATGAGCTCAAAAGAACTGATTGTTAGCATCTCTTCCCAAGTTCATGTTCAGTGACATCATGCTGGTAGCTTGAAATCAGCCAAGTGGAAGTATTTATCATGGAAATTGGCAAATACTACAAGTCAGGGCTTTTTGTTTTGATTAACAGAGAGCCACTTGTTAAACATTTACGGGCACCCCACTGTGTGTCTGTAAAGATACAGAGGAAGGCCTGGTCACCGCTGGGTGGGGAGATTAGTGTCTTTGCTTATCTGTATTTTCTAAGTTTTTAAAATTAACATGCATTACTTGTTGAATGGAGCACTGAGTGTTATATGCAAACAATGAATCATGGAACACTACATCAAAAACTAATGATGTAATGTATGGTGATTAACATAACATAATAAAATTAAAAAATAAAATTAACATGCATTACTTAGGTAATTTTTATTTTAATTTAAAAAAAGGAGGGCTCACTCTAGCAGCATTGTCATGATAAGAGACGGGAATAGGCAGACCCAATTTCAAGGTTATTCGGACCAGCCTGTGAGCACACAGGAGCCCCCCGCGATTGGGCAGTGCAGGAAATGGAGGGCATTGTCCTAAGATTTCTGGAAGAGGCCACTTTCGAACTTCAAAAACCGTCAGTCCTTTTCAGGTGATAAACCCCCGGAGAATGGACATTTGGGCAATACTTTTATACAACCAACCCAAGGAAAACTAGAAACAGATATCATGAGAATGGAGTATCCATGGGTTTGAACGTGATTGCCAACCTTCATTCTGGGCCAGAATTTCAAATCCTTTCCCGACCTCATTATTAGTGAAGCTGATGACAAAAAGCAAAATGGTTGGACTTGAATGTCTTTGCTCTTGTGAGTCCCGGTGGTCCCTAAAGGGATAGATCAAGCCAGTGACAGAGCAAAAGACCTAAGCAGACAAGATCCGTTATTTATTTTTATGGAGCCGTGGCGCCTTGCGTGGTGCCTGGCCAGGAGTGAGGGCATGAGTAAAAGATGGCGCTCCCCCTGTGATGTGCTGCTACATGTTGAACATGTTGAACTTCCTAATTGGTGGCATTTGCTGAAATTTGTCGTTTAAGTCCTCTCCTCGTGGCCAATTTCAGACTATGAGTGCGAAGTCGCTGAACTTGGGGTTGGGAAGATGTAAGCACAATTAGGTTCTTCAGAGCAGGCTCCAGTACATCACTGGCCCATTTGGTATTCAGGCTTCTAGTGACTACGGCCAGGTGCCTCTCTGGCTGGACCTCCCCTCCCCCTTCTGCTTTGCCCAGCTCTGCAGTCATCCCAAGACCTCTCGCTGACTTTGTGGACCCTCATGATGAATGCTGTGTCCAGAAGTCAAGGGACTGACCCCGAATAGGGAAGTATTGGAAACGCTGGTTTAAGGTTGAGGGAAATCTGGGTTGTATTTATGGCTGACCATAGGCAGTCCCAGGATATCCCTGGTCCCTGTCCCTTTGCCTGTCGTCTGTAGATTAGTGTACTCTACCCCGCAAGGTGGCTGAGAGGGCAAGATAAATAAGCTGTTACTGGAGGGAGTTTTTAGGATCCTTGAAAGTAGGCATGGGACCCTGAAGGAAGCGCCTTCTCTCTCTCCTCCTCTCTTTCTCCTCTCTCACTGCACTTTCCTCTCCACACTGGCCTGAGCCCTATTATATAGGAATAGGAGCCAAGACTACCTTTTTAGTGCCCTAGGGGTGGGGTTAGGCTTTCAGGGACCTCGGGGGCGCTGAGACAAGTCGTAAATAAGTTGTAGAGCACAGCCCTCCAAACTGACATGAAAGGGACAGCAGGACAATGCCCTTAACCCTGCTGCCACACCCTCTGACCTGTCAGGCAGGGCCAACTGTGGTTTCCCTGCATCAGCGGTGCTATGAGCTCCTCCTGCAGGGGCAGCTGGGTCTCCAACGGCTGGTAAATATGGGGGCTGAGCCTGGTTTGACGGGAAAACACCTAATTTCTTGATTTATGAAGCACTCAGTTTTACTAGCTGTCCTGTTTTATTAGGCCTCATTCATGGAAAATCCCTATCTATGCTTGTGGCTCTCAATGCTAAGACCTCATCCAAGCAGAGGGATCACATTAGTTAGGGTCTATCTCTGGGCAAAAAACTGACCCTCAAAGTGTCTAGAAGGATGATGGCATTTATAATAATTGTAATAACGCTGTTTTGGTGGCTGCTACGGACCTGGTCCTGAATTGGTTCCTTGCATGTCATCTGATTCTCAAAGCAACCATATGTAGTAGATCCTGTTACCCCATTATACAGATGAAGAAATCAAGATTTGGCAAAGCTTTGCAACTTGTCCCATGTCATGCAGCTAGAAAGTAGTGGTGCAAGATCCACATTCAGATTGAATGACTCCAGAGCCCATTACTGAGGCCCTGCCATAGATTCTTGAAGCTAGGAAAAGGCTGACAGCGCTCTGCTCAGCTTCCCTGTGTGGCTGGGCACCTTCGGCTAATTGCTTAGGCCCCCCTGTATCACCATTTCCTCTTCCGTTTCATAGTTTCGAGACACAGTAGGGTACGTCTCCAAGAGCTGTTATATATATTTTTTAATTTTTTATTGTTATGTTAATCACCATACGTTACATCATTAGTTTTTGGTGTAGTGTTCCATGATTCATTGTTTGTGCATAACACCCAGTGCTCCATGCAGAATGTGCCCTCTTTAATACCCATCACCAGGCTAACCCATCCTCCCACCCACCCCCCTTCCCTCTAGAACCCTCAGTTTGTTATATCTTAAGGACTAACATTTCAGCCATACCTGAGTCCTCACCAATACCAATCCTTCCCTTGTCTCTCTCCCCCCTGAAACATGGATCTAGCAGGATGCTTTCCCCTTGTTACATGGATTGAGGACTATGAGTTGCTCCCCAACATATATTCACCAGGCGACTGAAAAAAGCAGCCCTCTGCTCAGCTATTAAAATAACCTTCCCTCCATAATGGATTAGTTATTTCAGCAATGAGGCCCATTTGAAGGGAGATCATGAGATAATTGACTGTCAGACAGTTGAGCAATGTTAAGGTCAATTGTAGTGGAGGTCAATTCATTTGAACAATGGGCTTACTTCTGACAGGCCTCATAATGTTGATAATAGTAACTGTGGTTTAATGGAAATGTTCAATGAGGTTAGGGAAGAGTGAACCATTAGACGTTAAGATTAAAGTGTTGTCTAAACCCAGAAGGTTTTGGAGATGGCTTGGTCATAGCAAACACAAAATCCTCGGCTAGGGAAAACCGACTTTAAAGAACAGCTGGATTTAATGTCAAAGGCAAATGATTTTCTTTCCCCCTTTACCGATTGACTTGAATTTACACTGTGCAGACCGTGATTATTCCCCGACTCTGTATTTATAGCTTCTCATTTGCATTTTCCAGAATAATTAAGAATTTAACCTAGAATGGCCCATTTTTGAGTAGAGGTGAATGCTTTCTGATTTTTAAATGAACCGTCTAAATTAGATACTAAATATACATTGTATTCTCCTTGCCTCCTGCTTAAAGTCCTTCTAAACTTCTGGACTCATTACTGGAACCCAATGGGAGAGATTGCTCACTCCATCCCGAAGTCTGTCTTGGTCCGGGATGGGGGCTGTCATCCAGAGAAGACAATCTGTTTCATAAACGTGACCTTCTGCCTGTGGGTGTGGGGAACCAGGGGACAAGCCAGTGGTCTCTTTCTTTTTTTTTTTTTTTTTAATTCTTATGTTAATCCCCATACATTACATCATTAATTTTAGATGAAGTGTTCCATGATTCATTGTTTGTGCATAACACCCAGTGCTCCATGCAGAACGTGCCCTCCTCAATACCCATCACCAGGCTAACCCATCCTCCCACCCCCCTCCCCTCTAGAACCCTCAGTTTGTTTCTCAGAGTCCATCATCTCTCATGGTTCGTCTCCCCCTCCGATTTCTCCCCCTTCATTCTTCCCCTCCTGCTATCTTCTTCTTTTTTTGTTTCTTAACATATATTGCATTATTTGTTTCAGAGGTACAGATCTGAGATTCAACAGTCTTGCACAATTCACAGCGCTTACCAGAGCACATACCCTCCCCAGTGTCTATCACCCAGTCACCCCATCCCTCCCACCCCACCCCCCACTCCAACAACACTCAGTTTGTTTCCTGCGATTAAGAATTCCTCATATCAGTGAGATCATATGATACATGTCTTTCTCTGTTTGACTTGTTTCGCCAGCGGTCTCTTTAATGAGGGCACCAGGAGGCTCTCCAGCAGCCAGCAGAAGGGGAAGCTGCTCTGTATTCTTAGCTTAAATTCCACCAGAAATCATTTCCAATCTACTTTGCTTTGCTTGCCAGGGCTGCCTCTTGCTTTTAAAGGATTTACTTCTCCAGAAAGGGTGTAACTGCACACCCCCAAGTAACACTGGCCTCCAGGTTCAGCGGAGAAGCAGAGAGCTCATTCTCAGCAGTGCCTGCTTCTCTGGGCAAAGCATCTTCATCCTTATTACTGCCCCCATTTGGCACAGGAGAGCTGAGGCCTCAAGGGTTAAGAAACATGCCCCACTTAAAGTCTGTTCAATCTTACTCTCTACTGTGCTACCTCCCACAGTTATAAATGGGGCCTAATATCTTGTTTTTTCAGCAATGGAAGCCTATGTCTGCTCCTTAAGTTCATTCTCTGTTAGTGGGTAAGGGGTCCTAAAGGCTCCTGCAGCTCCCAGATTCTGCAGCGTAACAACAAAGTTCTTAAGAGAGGGGATGTGTTCTCTCTGGGCAGGTGGGCCCTGTGTCCCCTGGCAGGCGTGAGCAGAGCTGCAGAGATAATTCAGCAGAGCTTTCTAGAAAACCTACAGTCACAGGCAGTTTTCTTTGTTTTTGTTTTTGTTTTTTTTTTCCCCTCAGAGCAGAATAGAAAGAGAGGGCACCATGAGGCTCCGGAGGGGAGTAAGTATGAAAACGGCCAGAAGCTCCTTCAGAGTCCAGGGAAGGAGACAGGGCATGTTGATGTGTGTTGAGGACAGCTCACCTGATCTTACTGTAGGTTAGTGAGTTGTCTGCAGTATTCTCTGCATGGTTGGATTACAGGCTTCCAAACACTCCTTCTACCCTCAACAAAACGAGCAGGGATCCTAACATCCATGTCTGTAATGTTTATTGTGGAGAGGCAAGTGCCAGCCAAATAGGGTAACCCAGGAATCCACTGGCACTCACCCGAACCAGGTTACAGGTCAGACTAGTTAGCAAAAAGGGAGAGGGTTCTATGGAATCTGATGGGTCCATTTTGCTGCTGAAGTCCAGCACTTGGGACATCCCTGAGAAGGCTGGGCCTGGGGTGAGGTTCTGCACCGGGGGAGCCAATGTTTGCTGACATTTAGCAATCCCTTACCCTGTGTCACGTATGACAGCTAGGACTTCGATGTGCATTTTCCCGCTTCATCCTTACCCATTAAGGGATGCAAGTGCTATTATTATTCCCATATCCAAATGAAGAACCGCAGCTTTAAGGGATAAATAGCTTGCCGGAGGTCACCCAGATAGTAAGTGCCGGAACCAAGACTCTCACCCAGGTTAGTCACTCAGACTCCAGAGACAAGCTGAGCAAATGGAAAAGCGTGTGGCAGGGTTGGGGGGTGGGGTGATGAAAGGAGAGGAGATTTTGCCTATTACACATTTGCCTTGAGTTGTGCTGGCATTCTCGTGACTATATGGAAAAAGATTTTATATATATATATATGTGTATATATACATACACATATATATACACATATATATATATATATTCCCAAAATGGACTGACTATATTTACCATAACTTTCATCCCATGGTTAAGGCTATCAGACAAGATTCTCAGTGTAAATAGTGATTGGCCATTGCTGTGTGGGCTTCTGTTTCTCTAGAAGGCTGATATAAAATTCACAGCCAGAATAAAGCAACTATCAAAGCTAGTTTTCCGATATCAAGGAGGAAAAAAAAAAAAAATCCATACATGTTCAATGAATAGACCTGTTCTGAAGACCTAAGTAACCCTCCTTTAGGATTCATCTTCCCATTTTCTGGCTAGACAAAATGAGGTCAAACATCTAGCCTGGTCCGAAAGCAGGAGTAGAATGGTGACCGAGTAAAATACTTCTATCTCAGTCACCCTTCCTGTGACAGGAAAAAAAAAAAAAATGACTTTACCTCCATGAGAATGACAGGCAGGGGTTTAAAAAAGTCCTGTAATACTTCCTTTGTTTTGGCTTTGAACATGCTGTTGATAACAGCTGTTCCCAGTGTACAGAGTGTTTATTGTTGCGTAATTATGTTTTGCTTTCATATTGGCAAAGCTATTATTTGCACTCTTAGCAGTGGACATCTTATGTGCACAAATGAATTAATGTGACAATGGCTTTTGACTTTGGAAGCAGTTACTTAATAATACTTTCATCTGGGGGCGCCTGGGTGGCTCAGTCGTTAAGCGTCTGCCTTCGGCTCAGGTCATGATTCCAGGTCCTGGGATCGAGCCCCCGCATCGGGCTCCCTTTTCAGCGGGAAGCCTGCTTCTCCCTCTCCCATTCCCCCTGCTTGTATTCCCTCTCTCGCTGTGTCTCTCTCTGTCAAATAAATAAATAAAATCTTTAAAAAATAATAATAATAATACTTTCATCTGCAGTGTTGTTAAATAAATACTCAGATCTGTTCGTCATGTACCTATCACTAATAGGTTCCTCCAGATACACGTTCCAAGGATAGTGCAATCCAAAGGACCAGATTATAGAAAAGAGAGAGAGAAATTTTGGACATCTTTCTTACTATGATTTGGAATCCTGTCCAAAAGCCAGAGCGTTTCTGATTTCAAATAGACTGCTCAAACCCAGACATTGGAAACTCCCTAGAGAGGATGTCAATGGGAACACTCCTGCATTCTCTCCATCCCTGGAAGACTAAATCAGAATGACATTCCTCTCCTTCGACCTCCACACGCTCACACACACGCGCACATGCCTACATACCCATGCACGTGCATACACATGCACACACATGCATGTCCAGGGATCTTTTATTTCTCTAGAACTTTCTAAGTTCTAGAGGGCTCAGTCAGTAGTATTGCTTGGCTGTTTTATTATTACCTACCATCTCTTGGACTCCAGGCACCATATAGTTAGCTAAATCACCCACTAAATTTTCTAAATAGAAAGGCGGACAGAAAACCTAAGTTAGGTGAAGGATAATGGGTATTTTCAAGGAACAGGAAGACACAATAATGCAGAAAGAAATGTTGTGTGAGGATCCTGTAGACTTGCATGCAAATTGGCTGAGTTCAGGAAAGAGATGATGCTGGTGAGCAGCGAGGAGACAACTCAGATTCACAGAGGAGGAGACAGGACACAAAAGGGTTCCACCTGGAAAATATTCTAGCGCCTTCGTTATGTTCAAAGCAGAGTGTGCTTTGCAAAGTCAAATCATAGGATGAGGCACAGCAAGTGTGTATAAAAAGGCAGTGGTTTCCATGCCTATGAAGGGGCCTTGTAGGGCATAGTAAGAACAAAAGGAAAACAAGCTTTGCCTCTGAGACTCTTCCAGGCAAATCTAAAATGTCCAGAAAATGGGAAACTTGAAGGTCTGTTGGAGGAAGGAATGCATTTTGGCTGAAGTCTCTTTAATTAGGAGAAGAAAGAGCAAGAAGGTGTGGAGGCCACGAGGAGGTCACCCATGGGAATGGGTGATGGATAAGGTGGGAGTAGAGCCCGAGGGGAGAGGAAGAAGCCCAGGAGAGTGGCAGGGGCCCCGATGCAAACACACAGAAGGACAGGGAGCAGAAAGGAGCCCAAGGAGGCATGGTACGCAAGATGCAAATCCTGCTCATCTCTGATACATCCTGTGGGCATGGGAGCCCTGGGGCCAAATCACCCTCCCAGACACAAATGGGACAAGCCTCATCCTCAGAAAAGGCTTATCCAGTGCCTTGTTTAATCGGGAACCATGGTTGAACCGTAATGCCAGAGTGAGTGCCAACCCAGAGGCCAGCAGGGAGCTATTCCTCTAGCCAATGTTAAACCCCAAGTCAACCAACTCCTTCTTGCTCCCTAAATAAGAGTATTGTGGGTAAGGAGTGAATATTGAATGTTTTCTCAAATGCAAAGCATCAAGACCTAAGTCAGACCATGTCTGTCCAGTACTCAGAACCTTCTAGATCAAGGATCAGAAACTGTGACTGGCATGCCCTGAAAGCTAGGATTGGTTTTTACATGTCAAAGCATTGTTGAAAACAACAGCAACCAAAAACAAACGAAAATATGCGACAAAGACTGAATGTGGCTTTCAAAGCCCCAAATATTTACTATCTGATTCTTTGTAGAAGAATTATGCTGACTTCTGCTCTAAAGGATTCCAACACATTTAGGAAAAATCCAAAGTTTATTATGGCTTATAGGTAGTGCGGACAGAGCTGACCCCCAAAACGACAAAGCAATAACAACGAAAACATGATGCCCACCCAATATTTGGGATGTACTTCAACTAAAAAACGACTTCCTGTTTATCTGAAATTAAAGTGTAACTAGGCATCCTGTGTTTTATCTGGCAACCTGACGTGCAGGGCTTAAAGGGATGGTGTATAGCAAGAGCGTGGGCTGGAATCAGAGCGCCTTGGTTCACGTCCCTCCTCTGCCACTCATGTAACCAAGCAGACAGCTGACCTTTCTTTGCTGCAGGCTACTCTCCCATCCCAGACTCCATTCTGGCCCCCGTGGCTGCCTGGCCTCTCCCGGACCCCCCCACATGGGCACCTGCCTTAAAGTCTTTGCACTAGACACGTCCTCTGCCCAGAACTCTCTTCTTCCCAGTGTCCCTTGGTGTCCCCTCCCTCTGCACTTGCAGGATTCTCCTCTACTGCTGTCTCCTCTGGAAGCCATCCCTGGCCACGCTCTTGCTCTCTAGTCCCCTGTACTGCTTTTCTTTGTCGTCATGGCTTTCCCTCTCTCTGATGTTGTGCATCTGTGTCCTTTGCTATTGGTCTGCTTCACTGTTAGGCTCCTCATCCCCAGCACGGTGTCTGGCACTTATTTGAAGAATAAATGAATGAATAAGTGATGGACTGTACTTCTGCAAGGGGCTTAGTTCAGAGCCGGGAGGCAGCTGTGAAGCAGGCAGCGTGTGTTAATGAGGGTTGACTACCAGCCGGCGATAGCACGGGAAGTAAACGGATGGGGTCCTGGGCCCCTTTTGAGGTTACGGCCTGGCAGCCTCGCTGGGAAGGCGGGATGGCACGAGCACTTAGGAATGAGGGAGTAGAAAAGGGCCGTCAACGAAAAGTCCTCAGGGCCTTGAGAGCATTTGACAGAGGTCAGGGAAGGCTTCTCCCTGCAGGGACCCTTGCAGTTGGCCATGAAGCAAGACCAGAAGTTAGCTACGTAAAGAGGGGAAGACGAGCTCCGGAGGCTGGGGGACCCACAGGGGCAGGGGCCTGGAGGTGGGGCAGCCCCAGCATGCCCGCGGAGCACAGAGGAGTCTAGGACGCTGAAGGATGGGGGTGCACTGCCGCTGTATTTGGCAGCCTATCTGTCCTGCATGTGGTGTTCAGGTATTTTCGTGTTCTGGATTGATGCATGTGTTGGCACCACCGAGATGGGTCTGAGCTCACTGCAGCCTCCTGGCATCTACTCCTCAATACTTTGCTTATTATTATTACCGAGTCATTTTAGCACTAGTGGGAAGGGACGGACTGACGGGTCTGAAGACTGATGTGTGGATCCACCACGCGGCATAGCTACCATGAGGGGCTACCCTCCCTCTCCTCTCCCCCATCATCATTACTGTTCCCTTTTCAGTGGGGACAGCCAGTAAGAAGAGCTCGGGCTTCCAGCCAGCCCAGTGTGTTCTTCTGCTGACAAGCTCTGACCTCGGGCAAGTTAACCACCCCTACAGAGCCTCAATCTCCCCATGTGCAAAATGGGGAGGTGGCTATTTATATGCGCCTTATAAAGCCAATAAATTGAGAATCACATGGGAAAGGATATGATGTGCCCGACTAATTGCCTGGCCCAGGCAGAGCACCCAAGGAATGGGGAGCTCCTATCTCCCACGTCCCCCTTCTCAAACCCAGCACTCTTCTACTTGGCGGGATGCATTCTGAGGTGAAGGACGCAGTTTCCATTGTGTGCCCTAAGAATCCTGGTCCCCTGAGATAGTCTGCAGAAACAGATGCTGTGGTGAAATAGGTTCCCAGAGGAATCCTGCACCCAAGCCTCAGGGTTCCTTCTCCAAGCACCTGCCGATGGATTTGTCTGGCCACGGAGCTGAGGATGTCTGGCGGTTTGACACACTGGAGCTTCCTGGAGAAATCCTTTGGGTGATGCAGCCTAGGTCCTCATACAGGGGCCACTCACCTATGGAGAGTCAAGGTCTGAGTGCAGGGTTGAGGTGCTTTGGAGTGAGCAGCTGATCCCGAGAGAAGAAGGGGCCGAGAAACCCAACGGCCCACAGACAGTGGTGTTGGCCACCAGCTTGGCGCCCTCCTTAGAAAGACACTATGAAGTAACAAGACATGAAACACTTTGAAAACATCTAAAGCAATTCGGCAGATTCAGACTACTGACTGTGTTCAAGTGTTAATACCAAAAGCAGACATCTCTGTTTCTTCTGACATTTTTAACATCAGATTCATGCCCTGGAATAGCCAAAAACTGACCAGAAAAAGCTTCTTGGAGCCCATCAAGAGCACCCTGTTATAGTTTAGTCAAGTTTAAATCTTGGGAAGCTGCAGGATGAAATTGGAAATCGCCCTGGGTAATGGAGAGCCAAATTGGGCCTTAGAGCAGGTAGCCTGGTGACTTACTTTTTAATGTTTCCAACATGAAAGAACACAATTGATTTTTTCCTCCTTAATCCCTCCAACTCCCTAGCTTTTATTGTTTCTAAAATAAGATAAACCAAGCAGGTATTATTTCAGCTCTGTAAACAATCTTTATTTTTCTGGCTGATAGGAATAGAAATTGAGACGGAGACCAGGCTTGCAAGAGGGGGAAACAAGGTAATCAAGGAAATCATTGATCTTAACTTAGTTGACACCTACCACTTCTACAAATGCTCTCAGTGGTTGCACCCCCCCCCCCCCCCCAATCACTCACCCTCCAGGTTTTGTCAATACCTCTTGAAAGTGCAGAGCCTCAGGCAGTGAGATCTTCAAGTGCTCCGGTTCCTTCCATGGATCAAATCACACTCGTTATTTTTGAAGATTAGTGGCCACTTCGAAAATGACTTCACTTTCTCGATCCAGACAAATAATTGTCAGATGATTTTATTTTAATGCTTTGGTGCTGGGAACATTGAAGCGGTTTCCATTTTATTGCACATTCTGAAATTCTGAGTCTGTTTCTCCTGCTTTGTGTGTCTCTGCCACGAGCAGAGCTGTGTTAGCTTCAAAAGCCTTTTCTGAGTTGGCAGACCCTCAGCAGGGTGTCCACCAGAGGAGAAATAAGCCTTAATGGGCCTAGCAGAGGAGGCAGGCATTTCTCCTGGGCTTGGTATGAGCATGAGGGTTGGAATGCACACGGCCCTGCTCCCTCTAGCCAGGACCCCGAGGCAGCTGGACACATGTGGTGCAGGGGACATCCCCTTTGACTCCACTTGCAGGCCCTGGCAGGTCCTGATGCAGCTGTTGCTGGAGTGTGGGCATCCATCCAGCTGTGCCCTGTCCCTGTCCCAGCTCCGAGTCCCCTTGCTCAGCCTTGCGTCTCAACTGCATGGGGAGCGAGGTTTGCGTAACTGGCTCTGATGACAAGACTGTTTTTCCTTCTTCCTACCTTCCAGAATCATTTTCCAGTGTTGGGTAGTACGTGAGGGGAGAAGCAACGGGGTGTAGAGGACAGGTAAGGTCTTTGGTGACAGATGGATCCGAGGTAGACAGTGGCGGCTATGTGGAATTACCTCAGCTTTCTGAGTCTCTGTGTCCCTGTCTCTAAAATGGGGACAACATCACCTATACCACCCGAGTCTCAAAAGTGTCAGTTGTAATCGTCACCATTGTTACTTTACTGCTATTATTAATGGTATTTCTAGGGTTTATGTATATTTTCATCACCAAAGGTTAGGACTTGCGGTCCAACGAGAAAACAGATCATTTGAACCAGAAACTGTCCCAAAGATTCTAGACCATGAGAACACGAGGCGCACTCTCTCTGCCTCAGCCTTACTTGGCTACATGTCACCTCACGGAAGGTGGTACCTGCCTCAAAACCATCCCTGAGCTTTGGCGAATAGGAGCCTGGTACAGGTAGGGTCCTGACGCTTGGGATCCCATGCTGCTACCTCAGAAACCAGTTGTCTGGTGTAATTCACTTACTGAGAGTGGCCGGGGGCAAAGGGAGTGGAATCATTACCTAGAAATAAAAAAAGAAGCTGCAATGCTCATACCCAAGAAGCAGGAGCCTTCACCCAACACTTGTACCTGCGCTGAGACCACAGGGCAAGCCAAACCCAAATGACACTACTTGCTGTGTCCCAGCTCGAGGTACATACACTCAGCGGAGGTGCTGTTTGTCTAGGACGGCTGTTTTCTGGCTCTCCCCTCCTCTCTGAAATGCTTCTCAAGGCCGTTCCTTCCTGGCGAGGAACCCTCATTTCTTCAGGCTAAGGCTGCCCTTGAGATGTCCTCATGAACCTGCTTCCCAGAGTCTGAGGTTGTTTTAGGGGAAGGGGCTGCAGCTCTAGTTACTACAGGTCCTGGGGAGAATGTGTTTTCATCTCGTGACACACGAGGACTTATCTCTTCTGTCGTGTTGGGAGTCTGAGGAAAGACTCAGTGAACTAAAAAGTGTCACCCTTGTTTCCGTATGGATACGCTTTGAGCTAAACCAATGCTCTCCTCATGTGAGTTAGTAAATGATTGAACTTACCAGGTTTGGAGGTTGTTTGGGCCATGGAGCAAGCCATGACCTCCTTGTCTTTGGGGACTGAGAGAGAGAATGGGGTCCCACCACCCCATGTAGGAACTTCCCTCCTGCTTAGCCTGGCTGGGTCTTCCTTGGGCTTGGGCCTAAGAACTTCCTTCAGGGGTAGAAGGCACAGCCCCGTCTAGACCCCAAATCAATGAGCAAGCAGCCCCACGGGTCCTCTTGGGGCCCCGAGGATATGTATTTAACTCTGTTATCTATTCAGGATTAAAGGCCTTCCCTTTGGCGAGCTTGTCCCCCCACCCAAAGGGTACTTAGCATCTGAGGAGCTGTTTGAAAAGACATACCACCAGCCCCACCCCCTCCACCCCCCAAGGTATGTTATAATGAGGGTGGGAAGGTAGGGGTGGGTTGAAAAGCTGCTCTGGTGATTTTAGTAAGATTACCTTTCCCCTAGACAGATTTTCAAAGTGTGGCCGCCAGACCACATCAGCCTCACCTGGAAACGTATTAGCAATGTTAATTCTTGGGCCTGACTCCAAACCTCCGGAATCAGAAACTCGAGGGCGGTCCCTGCGATCAGTGCTTTAGCAAGTCCCCTGGGTAATTTTGGGGCCCTCTCAAGTTTGAGAGCCCCTGTTCTCCGTGGTCAGGAGGAGTAGACTCCAGTGTGTTGCTTCTGCTCTGGACAGACCGGGGGACACACCTGCCACGACATCTTCTATGTCAGTATCTTTCGAAGTACTGTCCACTGACCGCTTCTGTGAATCACTTGGGTATGCTTATTAAATATTGCAGATTCCTGGGCCCTACTTCAGATTTGTTGAATCAAAATCTTTGAAGTTGGGGGCCTGGGGAGAGTGCATATTCAACATGCTCCCAAGAGACTTCTAACACTCAACAAATTTTAGGACTTACCTCACTGAATAGACCTTCCTTGCACAAAGTATGGTCTGTGGATCAGCAGCATGAACATCGCCTGAGACCTTGTTAAACATGCAGTATGGCAGGCCCAGCCAGACCTACCAAATCAGAATCTGCATTTCCAGCAGGATCCCCAGGTGATTTGTATACATTTTAACATTTGAGAAGCATTGCCTTAGACCATGTGCTTGGAGCACCTGCTATATGTGGGCCCCTAATTCAAAAGACAAAGTATCATTCCAGAGTAGACTAAGGACTCTTAAAAAGTGCCAGTGTTCTGTGGGTCCTCGCTCAGACCTCTTAGAGCTTGCCCCAGTGTGTAAGTAATATGCAAATACATACCCTTGCAAAGCACTGGAGAGCTGGCCAGCACCTAATGAGTATAGGGTCAAAGAGCACCACGTGGATCCCTTGTTGTGGGGTCTTGCATCTTTCAAGAAGGGAAGTCCATTCAAATGTCCTTCCAAACTACCTTTTCTCCCACCAGAGTAGACAGGCAATCTCAGTTTATTCTTTTTTTTTTAAAGATTTTATTTATTTATTTGAGAGAGAGAGAATGAGAGACAGAGAGCATGAGAGGGAGGAGGGTCAGAGGGAGAAGCAGACTCCCTGCCGAGCAGGGAGCCCGATGCGGGACTCGATCCCGGGACTCCAGGATCATGACCTGAACCGAAGGCAGTCGCTTAACCAACTGAGCCACCCAGGCGCCCTCTCAGTTTATTCTTAACACTTAGTCCAGAGAAACAGAGATTTAGGAGTTGCTTGACTCAATCTTTTTTTGTAGTTGGTTTCCAGAAAGGACCTACCAGCAATCCTTTACATTTTAGTGTAAGTTGAGGTTAATTTATCTTTTCTTTGGGTCTTGACGCTTTGGAAGGGGAAGGTTAACAGTATGTGCTGTGACAGACTCTAGTCTTTCCTTAGAGGCAACGGTAGCAGATGCAAAGGTGTTTAGGGCTGATGATATTCAAATCCTGAGCCTTCCAGGAGCTCCTGAGGTCATGTCTAGGATATCTGGGCCTAAACTCTGACTGTTACTGGTTTGTTTCTGTTTTGTATTTCTGAGAGGAAAGTGGTTGGGTTGTATGGTATCTGGGGCTCTTTCTATTTCTGGAAATCCTCTGAGTATTTGCTGAGCATTCAGTCTTGTGTTAGTCCCTGTGCTAGACACTGAGGGTACAGGAAATTTAAAAAAATGCTTCTTCTGTTTTCCCAGGCTGGGGTCAGGGAGAGGGATAGAAACATCTGCTCTGTCTCTGAGATCTAGGAGATATTTTCCTCCTCTCCCTTCAAAACTGATGTACCTGCATGGTGACCCAATAGTGTTCATCAAGAATATTATGGAGGGCGCCTGGGTGGCTCAGTTGGTTAAGCGACTGCCTTCGGCTCAGGTCATGATCCTGGAGTCCCGGGATCGAGTCTCGCATCGGGCTCCCTGCTCGGCAGGGAGTCTGCTTCTCCCTCTGACCCTCCCCCCTCTCATGTGCTCTCTCTCATTCTCTCTCAAATAAATAAATAAAATCTTAAAAAAAAAAAAAGAATATTATGGAAACCTCCACTTTTATTGGTGTGAAGAAACTTGTTCGTTCATTAGTTAACAATTTTTTTAAATGTCTACTACCTGTAGATAATCGTTCCTGAGATTTGTTTTTAGGTTTGATCGTGGAAGCAATCTTTCTTAAGAGCACCCGCTTCCAAAAATAAGTTTTTAAAATTTCGTACTAGTTGGAACATATTATCATGGATAGTGTACTGATTAGAGGAGAAGAAATGACTCTTTCCCCCTGCCCCCAATTTCTCAAAGGCAGTTTGAGGGAGGTCAATTTGAAGTTCTAAGGAAGGAAGACCTTTGCATCAGTTAGTATAGGCCACTTCTGGATTAGAGTGACACCCCTCCCCCCTCCAACACATACACACACACACACACACATACAAACACACACGGCACTGGTGGGAGGACAGGCGGAAGAATCAGCTGTCATTGCCATAGGCTTTGAGATGGGACATGAACTTGGCAGCCTTCCAACCCTGAGATTCTGTGAGAAGTATAGGAATGCATGATATTCATCTCAGGGACTGTGGTTCTTTTAGCACAACAACATCTACGTGGCTTATTCCATTTTGTTTCTGCAGGATGAATAGAAGGGCTGGCAAATGCACGCTAGATTATATTTCTCTCTCTCAGGTGAGAAGACACTGGGAATTTGGCTCAAATGCAGTAGGTTGAGTAGCAAACATAACGAGCTTAGAGTGCAATAGATATCTCAAAGCGAGTAACTAGGAACAGTTACAGGAACTTCTCCTAAACCAGCCTAAAGTCCTAGAGATCTGGAGGATCCCAGAAAACATCAGATTTCTCTCACCAACAGGTTTCTGAGTTATCTAAGTGCATCACAGGACACAGCTAGGGAAGATGCTGGAGGTGGCATGGGGGCCAAGTTCTGCATCAAACACTAGACCTGGGTAGAAAACTGAGAGTTTAGTATAATTTACAGCAAGTCATCCTCTTATTTAAAGGGTTCAAGCAAAGCCAACCCTTATCATACCTCACCGTGTGTCCTCTGAAGATCCAGGCTTCAAGGGGCTCATGAATACTGCTCCTACAATTTGGGTACCTGTCTCCAGGTAATGGGGACCTGGTCCAAATGCTACCTTTACATTAGGAATGCATTGTTAGAGATTCTTCTATCCAATTCTCACTTTTCACAAAAGCTGATCGTTCAAAGCTGATCTCCAGTTGCTTTTTTTATTAGACCTTTAAAGAAACCCATAGTTGGCAGTATTGCCTAATAGCAGAGAGATAAGGCTGTGGAAATCAAACAGATGGGAATTTTAGCCTTGATTCTTTCTAGCAGTGTTAACTTGGGGCAAGTTACATATCTTCTCTAAAAACCTCTTTCTTCATCTATAAAATGGGAATAGTTCTCACACATAGGTCATGGGTTGTTGTAAGTATGAAATGAGATTAATATTCATAAAGTCCTAGCAGAGTATCTGACTCAAGGTAAGTGCTTCATTAAGATCACTGTTGCTACACCTAAATCTTCCGTAGTGGGGCTTGAGGGTATGGACCTATGGTCCTAGCATCCTGGAGGTCTGTAATTGATCTCAGCATTTTCATAGTCTAGGATCATTCTTTCATTCATTTGTTCATCCAACAAATATTTATTTAGCACCTACTCCCTGCTAGGCACTATTTTAAGCACTTGGTATAGATGAATAAAATAGGGGTTGTCTCTGCTCTTATGGACCTTACAATCTAGGACAGGAGTCAGACAATGAGCAGGTGACTAAGCAATGTGAAGGAAGCAGTGATGGAACATATCAGTGTGTGGGGACCTCCTCTGATAGTGATCAGGGGAGGACATTTGAAGAGGTGACATTTAGGCTGGGCCTGAAGGATGAAAAAGATCCAGCTGGGCAAAGAACCTCTTATTCCTCCATTAACACACCGGGTAGATGCAATCTCACAAGAATACCCCATGCAGGGTGAGAGCCCCAGCCTTTTCCCCATCTGTATCGGCAGACTTTGCCAGCAACTAGGAGAATTTTGCTCATTTGATTGTGTATGAGGGAGGGTTCCATCCTAACACAATTCTCTAGGACTCGGCATTTCTTAGGATGGTGCACATGTAGGGTTCTCCAGAGAAACAAAACCAGTAGTGTGTGTGTATATGTGTGTGTGTGTGTGTGTGATTCATGATAAGGAATTGGCTCATGCATTTGTGGAAGCTGAGAATTTCCATGGTCTGCAATCTGCAAGCTGGAGATCCGAGAAAGCCAGTGGTGTCAGTTAAACTCCAGTTTGAGTCTGCAGGCCTGAGAGCTAGGGGCACCACCAGTGGTCTGAGTTTTAGTCCAAGGGCAGGAGAAGACTGATGTCTCAGTACAGGCAGTCAGGAGGAGAGAGAAAATTCAACCTTCTTCCCTCTTTGTGTTCCATTCAGACCCTCAGTGGATTAGATGGTGCCCACCCACACTGGGGGAGGCCATTTGCTTTATTGTAGTCCACCAACTCAAGTGCTAATCTCTTCTGGAAACATGGGTACAGACAACCCAAAAACAATGTTTTAACCAGATATCTGGGCATCTCTCGGCCCAGTCAAGTTGACACAAAAAGTCAACCATAGCACATCACCCGGATCCCGTTCCTATCCACTGCTGAAGGAGTGTAACTCGTGAGAAGAAAATGGACTTTTGATCCAGACCTGTGATACAACCTTTCTCAGCCGTTTCCTAGTTGAGTGAGTGTAGGCAAGTTACCTATCTCTGAGTCTCAGTTTCTTCATATGTAAAATGTGAGTGTGGCTTGTTTTGCTAGGACTGAAATTGAAATGAGAAAAGCAAAGAAAGTGTTCATTATAGTGCCTTTTATAGAGTAGGTACAGAGTAAAGCAACTTTTCCTGGGCGGTTGTTTAAAATAGTGGAAGACTACCCCTATTTTCCATGTGGTAGAAAAAGAAGCCTTTGTCTGTATGGTAGTTTGAAAACATGTCTGCAAATTCTTTGACACGCCTACCTTCTCCTCAAAAGTGGGCTTGTCTGACTGACTCACACCTGGTAGATAGAATGCAGCATAAGTGACACTGAGTGACTTTTGAGTCTACAGTGGAAAAGGAAATCGCTTCCATCTGGCTCTCTTCTCTCTTGAGATGCCCTCCACCCTCAGCCTTGGAACCCAGCCACCATGCTGTGAAGAAGCCAAGCAGCCACATGGAAAGGACACTTCTAGGTGCTCCAGCCACTGCCCTGGATGAGGTCCCAGCCAAGAGCCAGCATCAACCACCAGACATGTGAGGGAATGAGCTTTTGGATGATTCCAGGCCCTAGCTTTCAAATGCCCCCGCTGACCCTGAATGGAAAAAGGATGAGTTACTGTCAAGCCCTGTTCACACTATAAATTTGTGAGCAAAATAACTGTTATCCTTGTTTTAAGCCCTAAGGATTGGAGAGATTTGTTACACAGCAACAAATAACTAGAATAGTACACTTCCCTGTCTTGGTCTGTCCTGCCCTCTACCCTGTGTCTCTCCCATCACACTGGGCCCAGAGTAGCAGAGAGATCAGCAAAGACAACTTCTCCTCTGTGGGCTTCAGTTTCCTCCTCTGTGTGGCATTTTGGGATTAGGAACTCTGTTTGGCATTTGCTAGTCCAAGGTCATGTAGGAAACCAATATGGAAATAAGAAATGTTGCAAGATTTAGGTATTTTTTATTGTAAGCCTAAGTTTTGTGGGCTGTTGTATAGAAGTTTAATGTTCTCTGAGAGCTTTCTTTGTGAAATTTCTATTAAAGAAGACATAGCCTAGGGCGCCTGGGTGGCTCAGTTGGTTAAGCGACTGCCTTCGGCTCAGGTCATGATCCTGGAGTCCCTGGATCGAGTCCCGCATCGGGCTCCCTGCTCGGCAGGGAGTCTGCTTCTCCCTCTCCCACTCCCCGTTTGTGTCCCCTCTCTCGCTGTGTCTTTCTCTGTCAAATAAATAAATAAAATCTTTAAAAAAAAAAAGAAGACATAGCCTAAGCACCTGTGATTGGAGAAGGCATTTTTGCATGTCTAAAGACCTCCACGTGAACCATGAAATGAAATGGGCTTGGCTGTAGCCTTGCAGGCCTGTTCTAATCCACTTGTCTAGTAATTCTCATGGAGTCCTCATTAGAACCTGGGTCCTGAAGAGGTCTGCAATCCTGGGGGCCCATTTAACACCTGCAAATTCTCTTAAAGTTGAAACAAAGGCTGGTAGGCTGTAGGCTCACCAAGTTTTAAGCCCCCATCTGTTGAGTGGTTTTTGGCAGATGGTTTCTAAAGGGTGCTGTGTTTTATCATTTCAGTTTCTTCTGAAGAAGGATTTAAAATCAATTTAGGGGTCATGTTTGGGAACTTTGTCAAAACTACAGGCTCC
Source organism: Mirounga leonina (assembly GCF_011800145.1). Classification (NCBI taxonomy): domain Eukaryota; kingdom Metazoa; phylum Chordata; class Mammalia; order Carnivora; family Phocidae; genus Mirounga; species Mirounga leonina. Next base: position 16,614,869 of record NW_023270305.1, on the reverse strand, counting down.
AAGTCAAACAGGAATTGGTCCTCAGGGGCTCTCTAATGACAAAGGAAAAGTGATCTGGGCTGTTCTAAGTATCCTTGTTCTCATCCCCTTCCTTTGCCAAGGGGCAGACTTTTCTTTTGAAGTCAGTTGTCTCCTTCATTTATTCTTTAATTTCATACCACTGGGGTAAGTCTGCTCAGTCTTGGGTCTGTAACTCCTGTCCTGGGCTAGGTTTGTCTGATGAACAAAAGCAAGCCTGAAAGGGGTCGCTTTGAAAACCAGGTCCTGTGTTGAACATCACATCTCTAAATGAAACAGAAGAAACACTTCTAATTAAAGGAAGTTTCTGGATGAGCTTTGGAGAGAGAGAGAGAGAGAATAAAAGATCGTTAGAGGCTTTAGAGATCTCGTCTAGCTTACGGAATATCAATATGGAAGAACTGATTTGTTTTTCTAGTCCCTACCCTCACCCATAAATAGGCAGATCATGAATCTCAATGTCAGAAAAAGTTAATACTAAATGCCCAGCAAGAATAAAACTTGTTTTCCTTGGTCTGCTTAAGGCTGCTAAGATTGGACTATATTCCTGGGGTATTGGGTTTTCTCTCCTTTTACCGCCTGGAGCTTGTCCATTATTGTGATATTGGAGATATGTTGTCAAAGTGCAAGAGATGCTTGGCGTTTTAAGTCCTTCACTGAAGAATGGCCAGCACCCGAAGGGTCCTATTCATCAGCTGGGCTTTGCGGTTGTCACCCTGGTGGTGGCTGAAGCTGTGAGGAGGGTTGGCTCTTGCTCTGGGATGCTCTTAGAGCAAAGGAAAAGGGGGAATAGTTTTGGGTTGGAATTTTAGTTGAGAGATTTACACTTACCTGGCTAGGATGAGAGAGTAGTTCGTGTTGGACATGCCAGAGGTATTCTGCCTGGGGGTCCCTGGCCCTGAGCTGTGGTTGTTGGCTTCTGTTCGTTAGAGCCCTAAAGGGTTGACATCTGGTATTGGATCCCTAGCTGGGTGGAGGATTGGAGATACAGATATAAAGGCTGTAGGTGAAATCAAGAGACCAGAGGGACCTTGACAATCAATTAGTCTAGCCTCTTTGTATTGCAAATGCAGAGATGGAGACCTAGAGCCAGGGAGTGATTTGCCCACAGTCTATAACAGAGGCAAGGCCTCCTTTTTCTTCTGTCAGCCCCAGCCCAGGTCTCAGTCTGGGGCAGGCAGCCTGCAAATGCCGGCCCTTGATCACAGGGGTGACCCAAGGAGAGGTTACCACCGTGAGCCGGTGCTTGCTGTGAGAGAAACAATTTAGAGTGTTTACCTTATGGGTATTTGTCAGCAGAACCACCTTAGGGTTAGAGATGGCAGCTTACATAATGAACCTGGCTCTGTAGGCTCCTTCAGCAGGAGGGACCTGGGCAAAATAGCCTCCCTTCCCAGTTCATCCATAGTCATGCACGCCCTGCCTGAGCTGAGGCTGAGGGGAAGCACAGGTCCTGTCATGTGGTAGAGACTGTCTCCAAGTCCCAGGGGAACCATGTGACAATGACGTTGTGGGTGTGAAGGAAGCCGATATGCTCACTGGCATGGGAGGCAGAGTTCAAGTTTTGTTGCAGAAATATTTAGATTTTTTTCCATGGGTGACTGAAACCTTGTGAGTCCCAGCACTTTGGGTGAGTGGTTCTCCTCACCACCCCAGCTTTTCTCCAAACCTCCTTTGGATGCAGTCATGTAACTGCCGGCCCTTGCTGACTAGAGTCCCTCCGTAGCTATGCAGGAGCCATGTAGCGTGATTCTGACTCAGTCTATCTGGACAGTGCCTTCAACTAGTCTCAGAGACTCTTCTAAGAAAATGGAGGCCAAAGAGGCTTTTGTCTTGGAAGAATCAGCAATTCCGTAGTACTAAGGGAGGAGTTGAGTTTGGCTCCTGTGAACTTCTCAATGACTGGATGAATGCCATTGGGGAAGACAGGGCTGGATTGACTTTAATAACCAAGCAGCCCAACTTAAGAGCTCACAATGGATCTAACCTGTTTTTCATTTTGTGTGTGTGTGTGTGAAGATTGATTAATCAGCTTCACTATGCAGATTATAGGAATTTTTAAAAATCAAATATACTTATGTTAGTATGATTTATCTGTTTTATTTGACGCTGTTGACGTTCTCCATTACTATTTAGAACCTGATGTTTTCTCTTATTTTTAAAAAAGATTTATCTATTTTAGAGAGGGGGGAGGGGCAGAGGGGAGAGAGAGAAACAGAATCTCGAGTAGACACCCTGTTGAGCACAGACCCTCCCCCCCTCCCCCCTATGCAGGGCTTGATCTCAGGACCCTGAGATCATGACCCAAGCCAAAATCAAGAGTCAGACATTTAACCAACTGAGCCACCCAGGCGCCCCTGTCTTATTTTTAAAATGTCTGTTTCAATAGTCCATGAAGTAGGTGAGAAGACAGTCTTCCTGACAGTCTGACTGCCCCTTTGTCTATATTCTGGACCATCCTCTGTCTGTATCTGTGACTAACTATCCCTCTTTCTCTTTTCCCTTTGTCCATCCCTTCCTTTATTTCTTCCTTTTTTAATTGAATAAATATTTGCTCTCCTACGATGTGGAAAGCATTATTATTTTTTTTTAATTCACAAAGCTGATAAAACTCCTCTGTACCAGTGTAGAGCTTGACAGTAAAGTAAACTGGCCCTGCAGAGTTGAGGACAGAAGACTTCTCAATGTCAGAACAACAGACTTGACCAGTGTCTGACCTCACATCAAAATGCAATAGCTCTCTGAAGTTCTACTAAACTAGACAATGAATATGGATGGTGTAGGCATTCATAAATGTTTACTGAATTGAATGCAATAAAAATGATAAAAGAGACATTACAAATGCATTTTTTAAAACTTCATTACGTGTACTGAAAGATGTTTTTGACATTTTATCTACATTCCTAGTTACATTCCTAGTGCCTGACACATACAGAATTCCTTATATACAGAGCATATAGAGTTCCTTACACCACCATATTGTGAATCACTGGTTGCAGAGTCAAAACCCAAGCTGGCCTCCAATGCTTTGATTCTGATGGGTGAGGGGGCAGGGAACTCACACTATAGGCATTGATATGTGCTTGGCATTCACTATATACATCTCATAAAATCTTTCAATAATCACATAAGGCAGAATTTTCATCCCCATTGAATTTTTTAACAGGTGAGAAAGTTTAGACTCAAATCTGTTCATGAATCTGCCCTTAATCACATACCTAATAAGTGGTGGTAAGATGGAAATGTAAATCCAGATTTATCAAACTTTACAAAATATGTAACCATGTTTTTTCCACCTATTCCTGCGCACCCTTGAAATCATGTCACAGAAATTATTTTTTGCTATTTTTGGACATAGGTTATCAATAGAAGTGTCCTTCTGTGTTTTAACTTATCACCATTTCATTTTGAGTCTCAAGAAATTTAAAGCATAAAGCTTCAAATTGTCACAGAGGGCAAATGGCTCATGGTGTTCTTACCATGCTTTACTCTATCTAAATCCAGGCCACTCTTTAATGAATTCAATCCCATTGGATAAATGAGTTTCCTTTCAGTAGTTCCTATCATTTCAGTTTTTCATTTGATACCCTTCTCCATGTTGAAAAGTCCTAAGATCTATAAACTCAAAACATGCCTCAAAATTTTGTTGTTCTTAAAAACCTGGGCAAACTCCTCTAAATATGAGCAGAGCTTGATACATGAGCTGCATTGTCACCACCCTGTAATTCTGGAGTGACAACAAAATAGTAGATGACTGCAGAAGTTAATTCACCCAATGGGCTTATAAACCAGATTATACTGTCAGGACAGAAGCATGGAACCATATTTTATGATAAAAAATAATGATACATGGAATTTGAGCATGATTCCTCTGCAGAAAAAACATGAAAATTTATAATGTATCACTTCCTTTTCAACAAACACCTCTTGGTTGTTCTTTTTCTTTTGTTAAAAAAAATTTTAATTCTATTGTAGTTAATATACAGTGTTATATTAGTTTCAGATGTACAATATAGTGATTCAACAATTCTATACATTACTTGATGATCATCATGATGAGTGTACCCTTAATCCCCTTCACCTATTTCACCCATCCCCCCACCCACCTCCCCTTTGGCAACCATCAATTTGTTCTCTATAGTTAAGAATCTATTTCTTGGTTTCTCTCTCTCTCTCTCTTTTTTTTTTTCTGTGTTCGTTTGTTTTGTTTCTCTACATATGAGTAAAATCATATGGTATTTGTCTTTCTCTGACTTGTTTCACTTAGCATTATACTCTCTAGACCCATCCATGTTGTTGCAAATGGCAAGATTGCATTCTTTTTTATGGCTGAATATTATTCCATTATATCTATCTGTCTATCTATCTATCTCACATCTTCTTTATCCATTCATCTATCAATGGATACTTAGGCTGCTTCCATAATTTGGTTGTATGTATAATGAAGCAGTAAACATAAGGGTGCATATATCCTTTTGAATGAGTTTTTTCATATTTTTTGTGTAAATACCCAGTAGTGGAATTACTGGATCATGTGGTAGTTCTATTTTTAATTTTTTTAAGGAACCTGCATACTGTTTTCCACAGTGGCTGCACCAGTTTGCATTCCCACCAACAGTGCAAGAGGGTTCCTTTTTATCCACCTCCTCACCAATGCATGTTGTTTCTTGTGTTTTTGATTTTAGTCACTCTGACAGGTGTGAGGAGATATCTCATTGTGGTTTTGATTTGCATTTCTCATATGATTAGTGATGTTGAGCATCTCCTTATGTGTCTCTTGGTCATCTATATGTCTTCTTTGGAGAAATGTCTGTTCATGTCTTCTGCCTATTTTTAATTGGATTATTTGGGTTTTTGGTGTTGAGTTGTGTAAGTTCTTTATATATTTTGGATTCTAACCCTTTATTGGATATGTCATTGGCAAATATCTTCTACCATTCAGTAGGCGGTCTTTTAGTTTTGTTGATTGTTTCCTTATCTGTGCAGAAGATTTTTATTTTGTTGTAGTCCCAATAGTTCATTTTTGTTTTTGTTTCCCTTGCCTCAGGAGACATATCTAGAAAAATATTGCTACATCCAATGTCAGAGAAATTCCTGCCTGTGCTCTCTTCTAGGATTTTTATGGTTTCAGGTCTCATATTTAAGTCCTTAATCCATTTTAAGTTTATTTTTCTCTATTGTATAAGAAAGTGGTCCAGTTTCAATCTTTTGCATGTAGCTAACACCATTTGTTGAAGGGACTGTTTTTTTTTCTATTGTGTCTTTATTCCTCTTTGTGAAAGGTTAATTGACTATATAATTGTGAGTTTATTTCTGGGTTTTCCATTCTATTCCATTGATCTGTATGTTTATTTTTATGTCAGTACTGTACTAATTATTACCACTTTGTAATATAGCTAGAAGTCTGGAATTATGATACCTCCAGTTTCATTTTTCTTTTTCAAGATTGCTTTGGCTATTTAGGGTCTTTTGTGGTTCCATACAAATTTTAGAATTGTTCTAGTGCTGTGAAAAATGCTGTTGGTATTTTGATAGAGATTTCATTAAATGTGTAGATTGCTTTGGGTAGTATAGATATTTTAACAATATTTATTCTTTCAACTTATGAGCATGGAATGTCTTTCCATTTCTTTGTGTCATCCTGAATTTCTTTCATCAGTGTTTTATAGTTTTCAGAGTACAGGTCTTTCACCTCTTTGGTTAAGTTTATTCCTTGATATTTTATTGTTTTTGATGCAATTATAAATGGGATGGCTTTGTTAATTTTACTTTCTATTGCTTCATTATTAGTGTATAGGAATATAACAGATTTCTGTACATTGATTTTGTATCCTGCAATTTTACTGGATTCATTTATTCGTTCTAGTAGTTTTTTGGTGGAGTCTTTAGGGTTTTCTCTATATACTATCGTGTCATCTGCAAATAGTGAGAGTTCTACTTCTTCCTTGCCAATTTGGATGCCTTTCATTTCTTTTCTTTTCTGATTGCTGTGGCTAGGACTTCCGGTACTATTTTGAATAAAAGTGGTGAGAGTGGACATCCTTGTCTTTTTTCCTGATTTTAGGGGGAATACTCTTAGCTTTTCACTAGTGAGTATGATGGTAACCACAGGTTTTTCATATATGGCCTTTATTACTTTGAGGTATGTTCCCCCTAAGCATACTTTGTTGAAGGTTTTTATCATGAGTGGATGTTGTGCTTTGTCAGATGCTTTTTCTGCATCTATTGAAATGATCATATGGTTTTTATCCTTTTTCTTGTTGATGTGATGTATCACATTGACTGATTTGCAAATATTGAACCACCCATGCATCCCAGGAATAAATTCTACTTGATCATAGTGAATGATGTGTTTAATGTACTGTTGGATTTGGTTTGCTAATATTTTGTTGAAGATTTTTGAATCTGTGTTCATCAGAGATATTGGCTTGTTGTTCTCTCTCTTTTTTTTTTTTTTTTGTAGTGTCTTTATCTGGTTTTTGTATCAGGGTAATGCTGGCTTCATAGAATGAATTTGGAAGCTTTCCTCCTTCTTTTTTTTTGGAATAGTTTGAGAAGAATAGGTATTAACTCTTCTTTAAATATTTGGTAAGAAATCACCTGAGAAGTTGTATATCCTGGATTTTTGTTTGTCAGTAGTTTTTTGATTACTGATTCAATTTCATTGCCGGTAATAAATCTGTTCAAATTTTTTATTTCTTCCTGAATCAGTTTTGGGAGGTTATATGTTTCTAGTAATTTATCCATTTCTTCTAGGTTTTCCAATTTGTTGGTATATAATTTTTCATAATCTCTTATAATCTTTTGTATTTCTGTGGTGTTGGTTGTTATTTATCCTCTTTCATTTCTGATTTTGTGTATTTGAGTCCTTTCTCTCTCTTGCTTTTTTTTTTTTTGGATGGGTCTGGCTGAAGGTTTATCAATTTTGGTGATCTTTTCAAAGAACCAGCTTCTGGTTTCATTAATTAGTTCTATTGTTTTTTAGTTTCTATTTTATTTATTTCTGCCCTAATCTTTATTATTTCCTTCCTTGTATTGTTTTGGGGTCTGTTGATTCTTCTTTTACTAGATCCTTTCGGTGTAAGGTTAGGTTATTTATTTGAGATTTTTCTTGCTTCTTGAGGTGGGTCTGTATTGCTATAAACTTTCCTTTTAGAATGGTTTTTGCTGCATCCCAAAGACTTTGGACTGTTGTGTTTTTGTTTTCATTTGTCTCCGTGTGTTTTTTTATTTCCTTTTTGATTTATTGGTTAACCCATTCACTGCTCAGTAGCATGTTATTTAACCTCCATGTATTTGTGTTCTTTCCAGATTTTTTTCTTATGGTTGATTTCTACTTTAATAGTGTTGTGGTTGGAAAAGATGCATGGTATAACTTTATTTTTTTGAATTTTTTGAGACCTGTTTTGTGATCTAATATGTGATCTATTCTGGAGAATGTTCATGTGCTTTTGAATGTGTATTCTGCTGTTTTAGGATGGAATGTTCTGAATATATCTGATAGATCCACCTGGTCCAATGTGTCTTTCAAAGCTACTGTTTTCTTGTTGATTTTCTGTTTGGATGATCTATCCATTGATATAAGGAGGACATTAAAGTCCCATATTATTGTGTTACTATTATTTCCTTTCTGTTTGTTATTAGCTACTTTATGTATTTGGGTGCTCCCACATTGGGTGCATAAAAATTTACAGTTGTTATATCTTTTTGTTAGATTGTTCCCTTTATGATTATATAGTGTCCTTCTTTGTCTCTTGTTACAGTCTCTGTTTTAAAGTCAATTTTGTCTGATATAAGTATTGTTATTCTGGCTCTCTTTTCACCTCCATTTGCATGACAAATAATTTTCCATCCCTTCACTTTCAATCTGCATATCTGATGTCTTTAGGTTTGAAATGAGTCTCTTGTAGGCAGTGTATAGATTGTATAGATCCATTCCATCACCCTATGTCTTTTGACTGGAGTGTTTAATCCATTTACATTTAAAGTAATTATTGGCAGGTATGTATTTATTGCCATCTTGTTACTTGCTTTGTTATTTTTTTTTTAGTTCCTTTCTTCTCTTACTCTTTTCTGTCATGGTTTGTTGGCTTTCTTTAGTGGTATATTTGGATTCTTTTCTCTTTGTTTTTTGCATTTCTATTACCATTTTTTGATTTGTGGACACCATTAGATTTGTATGCTATTTCTATTTCCTTCTCCAGGTTTGGGAAGTTTTCCACCATTATTTCTTCAAATAAGTTTTCTGCTGCCTTTCTCTCTTCTTTTTCTGGGATCCCTATAGTGCACATGTCCCCTAAGTCTATTTTCATTTATTATTATTTTTTTTCTTTCTGGTTTAGCTTGATTACTTTCCATTATTCTGTCCTCCAGGTCACTGATCAGTTCTTCTGCTTCCTCTAGTCTACTATTTATTTCATCTAGTGCATTTTTAACTTCACTTATTGAGTTCTTCATTTCTGATTGCTTCTTTTTTTATGTTTTCTATCTCTTTGTTAAGGGTCTTACTGAGGTCCTCCACTCTTTTCTCAGGTCCATTGAGTATATTTATGACCATTACTTTAAATTCTCTATCAGACAAATGATTTATCTCCATTTTGTTTAGGTCTCTTCCTGTGATTTTGTCCTTTTCTTTCATTTGGTATATAGTCCTCTGTCTCCTCATTTTGTCTAAGTCTCTGTGTCTGTTTCTATGTATTAGGAAAGTCAGCGATGTCTCCTGCTCTTGAAAGTAGTGGTCTTATGAAGAAGAGGTCCTATAGTGCCCTGAAGTTCAATGCTCCCTGTTCACCAGAACTTGGCACTTCAGGGGTGTCTCCTATATGTCTTTTGTGCATCCTACTGTTGTGGATGAGCTGCTTTTGCCTTCAGTCCAGTCATCTGCAATGGCTGTCTTTGCCTTTTGTGGGCAGAGTTTGGTCCCTGTGTTGTTACTGGGCCAGTCTGGGCCCACCTTGGACTTAAGTTGAGTCAGACAAGTGTTTGACAGACATGCTGTAGCACCAAACTGCAGGGAGCTTCCCCTGTGTTGTCCCCTGAGAAGCTTCCATTGGTGGGTGGGGCCTGCAGTCAGATCAGATGTCTGCCCCCAGCCCACTACTGGGAGTTACAGTCTGACTGGGTGTGTGGTTATTTTCTCCTCTCCCCCAGGGCAGGAGTCTCTTTGGAGTGGTGCTGGCCCCTTTTGGGGGCTGCTTGCACATTGCCAAGCTATGGCACTGCTTTGCAAGGACTTCAGCCAAGGGTTTATTGGAGGGGACAGGTAAACAGGTGAATGAAGGGGTGGCACAGCAATGTTATCAAAGCTCATATAGGTCTGCTGTAGGAGGAGATCTGGAGCAGAGGGTTGGCTGGAGAGTGTGGGATGTGCTGTTATCAAGTTAGGTAGTGAGTGTTGGCACCACGCTGGTTCCTGCAGGTGTCTGTGTGTCAGAGCTGTGGCACAGGGGAAGGAAATGGTCCCTGACAGCTCTTTTGTTCCTGGGGAAGTCTCCCAATGATCCCTGCCCCTCTAGCACATGCTCTGAGATTAGTTAATAAAGCTTCCTCCCATATACCCCAGGCACTTTTCAAACTGCTACTTCCATGCTGTATCTCAGTGGGGTTCTTTATTGTGCTATCTTTTTAAGGGTGGGGACTCAGTTTCCTCTTGCCCTCCCAGCTCTCCCAGAGTGGAGCCAGCTGATTTTGAAAGTTCCAGGTATTAAGCACTGCTGATTGTAAGAACTCATGAAATTTGGCCCTGCTGGTCCCCAAATGTTATAGGGATTTGTATTTACCATGTGGGATCCCCGTGCCTGGGGTGCCTGGGGTGAAGGTCTGTTTTTTTCCCCTCTCTATGCCCACAGCATCCCTCCATTCTATGGACAGTCCCGTGGGTCCATCTGGCTCCTGACCTTCTCTCTGCCCTTCCGACACTCTTAGATGTGGCCTCTTCTCTACATGTAGCTGTGGAGAGTCTGTTCTGCCAGTCTTCATTTTCTGGGTTATTTACACTGATATGGGTGTTATGTAGGTATATCTGTGGGACAAGGTGAGTTTAGGGCCCTCCTACTTTGCCATCTTCACTGGACCAGTTGTTCTTCTTCTTTTGACACAGGCTCCAATCTCCGTGAGGGCCAAGGTCATTTGGGTGTGAAACTCAGTTGTATGTCTGCAGTGCCCAAGTGCTCTGCTAGTATATGATGAATAAATGGAGGAGTATAATATAACATGAGCTCCTCCCTGACCTGAGCCACTTTAAAAGATACTGTGAAAGCTTCCTTGCCATTGCCAGCCATCTCTCTGCTTCTCGACTCCTCCCATGCCAGAGCAGGGTTTTGAGGCTCTCAGTAGGCCTACCAGGCTTGCATTCTTGTGCTTGTCTTTCTCCTTCATACTTTAGCTCAGTTACTCTTGCCATGACCCTCCTGTTCCTCCGGCCTCACTCCAACTCCAGCTCTACCATTTCTCACCCTCCACGCAGACATAGTGTTATTCTGGGGAACTAGCCCAGGATGTTTCCTGGTGGTAGAGACACAGGGAGGATTATGTAAAAGAAAACAGACACCAAGTTGGGAAGGATGGTAGATGGAACATCTCCCAGTAGACTCTTCTTTTCCAGGCAAACCTCACTCATGGCAGATATCCCTGTCACTGCTTGTTTTGCTCTGGACTCCCTGGTTTGTCAGTTCTTTTACTAAAATAATGCAAGAAGTGAATGCAGCATTATCAATGTGCTTGTCCACTGCAGAGCCCAAGGGAGTCACTGCAGCCTATAGTCTGGAGGTTTTGCTACTAGTGGTGTCACTTAAGACTGGAATTAGTGTCTTTTTAGCTGCCATACAGTATTGCTAGCTATGTAAGAGCTTAGGGCAATCATACATCCAGAGCCCCCCCACCTTTTTTTTATGTGAAATGTTGTAAAATCAGCACCAATACCCCAAAACACATTCTATAGTTGTATAGAAGATATTTTTACGTTTAAAAAAATCTGATGGAGCATAATAAATACAAAGCTGCCCATAATTACACCATGCAAAGATAATCTGCTGCTAACATTTGACTGTATAGCCTTCCAGTCTGTGTTCTATGCATTTATCTCTGGCTATTTATCAGTTATGTATTTTAAACAAAGTAGGATCATACTGTTCTATCTTCACGAAAATATCTACATCAATAAATAAATTTCTACAACATCCTTTTACTAGATAATATTCTATTTTAAGGATGCCCACAGTATATTCAACCTATCATGTACCGTTACAGATCTAATTGTTTTTAATCTTTAGGTGTTACCAGGAGCATCACTGGGGCTAAATCTTTGTGCACATCTTAGGTATTTCATTGGGTGGTTTTTAGAATCACGTCAGCAAATTAGTGAGTAACTTATTTTAAGACTTTTGATACATAAACAATTGATACTTTTGAAAGTTTAATGAATATTACATTTCATCTGAATTTGGCTTAGATAATTTCAAATTTTGACTGTTTCCTGTTGCACCAATTATCACTACAAATTCAGTAAGGAATTCTTCCATGTCTTACTGATTTTTTAAAAAGTGTTAAACAAGATAAGGTCACTCATTTTGCAAATATTTGCCAAAAGTTAACACTGCATAAGGCACTGTGTTAGATATTGGGGTAAAGGGAGCAGAAATTCAAGAGTGGATAAACCTTAATCTTGGTCCTCTTTTATTAATACAGGAAGAATTGTTCCATTAATAAACAATTGTAGACATTTTATGTTAAATGTGTTCCCTTTCTTAATGTACTAAATGTAAGTTAGTCAAATTTTTATTTTTATTTATTTTTTTGCTTTTTATTTTTTATTTATTTTATTTTATTATGTTATGTTAGTCACCATACAGTACATCATTAGGTTTTTTTCCTCAGTAGTTTATTTATTTATTTATTTATTATTTTGATGATATTTCTTTTTTTTAAAATTTAATTTAATTTAATTTTTTAAATTTATTTTTAAGATTTTATTTATTCACTTGAGACACAGAGATACAGAGAGGGAGAGAGAGAGCATGAGCAGGGAGAGAGGCAGAGGGAGGAGGAGAAGCAGGCTCCCCGCTGAGCCAGGAGCCTGATGTGGGGCTCGATCCCAGGACCCTGGGATCATGACCTGAGCCGAAGGCAGATGCTTAACCATCTGAGCCACCCAGGCGCCCCTAATTTAATTTTTTAAAAAAATTTTATTTATTTATTTGTCAGAGAGAGAGAGAGCGAGTACAGGCAGGGGGGAGAGGAAGAGGGAGAAGCAGGCTCCCCACTGAGCAGGGAGCCCGATGCAGGACTCGATCCCAGGACCCCGGGATCATGACCTGAGCCGAAGGCAGCCGCTTAACTGACTGAGCCACCCAGGGGTCCCTAAATTTTATTATGTTAGTCACCATACATTACATCATTAGTTTTTGATGTAGTGTTCCATGATTCATTGTTTGCATATAATACCCAGTGCTCCATGCAATACGTGCCCTCCTTAGTACCCATCACCGGGCTAACCCATCCCCCACCCCTCTAAAACTCTCAGTTTGTTTCTTGGAGTCCATAGTCTCTCATGGTTCATCTCCCACTCTGATTTTCCCCCCTTCCTTTTTCCCTTCCTTAGTCAAATTTTAAAATACATTGTCAAAAAGGAAATAATTTTAACAAAATAATTTGGCCTGAGTATGATTTCCTTATTTTTTCCACCCTGGATTTAAAAAAAAAAAAGACTCATACTTATTTCAGTAAATTAGAAATACTTGGAAAAGTGTAAAGAAGAAAATAAATGACTCATGACCAGACCATTCAAAGACAATTACTGTTAATTGGTGTTTTCCTTTCAGGCGTTTTCTTTGTATATTTTTTACATAGCTGAGATCATACTATATATGCAATTTTCCAAGCATATAATGTAAATATTTCCTTACGTTATGAACAACTCTTTGAAAACATTACCTCTAATGGCTCCATAATAGTCTATCATGGAAATCAATTAAATATATAGAGTTTGATGATTAGTAGTGAATACTCTGGAGTAAGATTGTGTGGGTTCTAGTCCTGATGCTGCCATGGGTTAGTCTGTGATCCCGGGCAAATTACTTTTCTGTGGCTCAGTTTCCTTACTTGCAAAACAGGATAATTATAATCACTATCTTTTCAAGTTTCTATAAGGCACATATGGGAATTCAAGTAAAACTTAAACTAATACCTGGCACGTAATCAACAAGCAATAAAAGTTATTATTATTACTATTACCACTAATATTATTTTCTTAATAATTCCACCTAATGCTAGATAATCTGTTTCCAATTGAGATAACATTTACTGTTATAAAATCACTGTGGAGTGTAGTTGTTCACAAACATTTTTTATAACATATTTTCTTAGAATAGAATCAAAGTCAGTGGTGTGCACACTCCTAAGGTTCTAAATATTACCAAAATTGCTTATCTACACTTACTTCCAGCATGGTGCAGTTTTGTTATTCTCAGCAGAAAGAGAGTCATGCCCAGACCGGAGTCACCTATGGGACATTTTCCCTTCTCTCATCCTCTCCCCACGCATTCTCCCTCTATCAGTTGACATGTGAGCATCGGAATTTGAAAATATCCTCTTAATTTCTTCATATACAAAACAAGGATGTCAATATCTATTTCATAGGGTTGCTGTGATAAATAAAATGATGCATATTTATACAGCTTTACACACGGTAAGCACTCATTGTTAGCTATCATAACATTATCGTTACAAATAACAATCACATTTATAATTTATACTCCTACCAAGGGTGTATAAAATTATCTGTCTCATTGCCCCTCATCCTTGCTGAGCATGATCATTTTGACGTCTATTTTAAATTAATTTAAATGAATTTAAACCAGCTACATTATTAAAAATTATTTAAAAATATCTTCTAATTCAGTAAGTGAAAAGTTGTATTTTGGTGGGTTTTTTTATGAAAGATTTTACTTATTTATTTGAGAGAGAGAGGGGAGAGGAGAGAGAGCACGAGCAGAGTGGGGAGGGGCATAGGGAGAAGCAGGCTCCCCGCTGAGCAAGGAGCCAGATGTGGGACTCAATCCCGGGACCCTGGGATCATGACTGGAGCTGAAGGCAGAGGCTTGACCAACTGAGCCACCCAGATGCCCCACATCTTGGTATTTTAATTTGCTTCCTTTTGATTACTATTGGAGTTGAACTTTTGTCCAATATTTATTAGCCATTTGAATTTCTGCATGTGAGTATGTGTGGGAGGGTGTAGTGGGGAAAGAGCGAGATCAGGATCTATTTATTTTACAGGGGTCTTTGTTTTGTACTTATTTTCCTTTTTGGTGGGGGTGAGGGGGACTGTGTTACTCTTTTGCTAGTAATTATATTATCCTTAGTCTGATCCTGTCTTATTCCCACTGAACTAGTTTTATCTCCCTATGATCAGTGCATGTTTCTAAAGGTTTCCAAGCCATCTGGTTAATTGTCCATTTTAGAATTATGCCAGAGAGCATTATTAAGCTTACAAGTCTAATAAGGTCCCCGAACTCCATTCCTTTTTCCCATTAAAAAAAATCTGGAAACATTAGCCATCCTCCTATCTCTGGCACAATGTGAAATCTCCATGATTGCTCAGCATTTCCAGGTGGTGATAGAGATTGTCTGTAGCACCTTTCGTCTGGGCTTGAATGTGGACAAGGGGAGTGAATATAAAGAGCACAGATGACTCGGTGAGTCACTGAGTCTGGGACAGGGTCAGAGGGAGGCTGACACCTGGGCCCAGTGTTAGGTCTGGGTCCTGTTCCTCTGTGTGTTCTCCACGTCTCCCTCCTAACTGGGTACTTAACTTGTTTTTCCGTGCCCGAGTTCTTGCCTTGGTAACCTAATTTGTGCTTTACTGGCTCCCAGACTGACAATGTATCTAGCACTCTCCACCTTTGTAAGCATCAGAACTCCCAGCTCAGGCCTCTATGGCCGGCTTCTCTGATATTGGCCAATCTGCATGCTCAGGCTCCCATGGCCACTTTTTCCTGGGGCAGCCCCTTCAACCCCTCTTGTCATTGTCTACACAGTCCTGAAAACAACCACCCCCGTGGCTGTGTCTGGATTCCAAGTCTATCTCTGCTGCCCACAAAACTCTTGTTCTCCCTCAGAGGGATGGTATGGACTCTTCCCTGAAATTTCAGAACTCAGACCTCTTAATTCCTGGGTGCAAAATTTGTCCAGCATTTCCTTTATTTATAATAATAATAATAATACATTATTATTTATGGTGCTATAAATAACATTTACTGAACACATACTGTATGCTAGATACTGTGCCAGGCGGCTCAGAAGCACTTTGTCGTGGCATCTTCAAGGCAGGCGCATAACATTGGTTCTATTACTGTCCCCACATCACAGACAAGGACGTTGGAGCTTAGAGAAGTCCAATAGCGAGGCTGAGGTCACCCCGGTAGTAGTAGGTGTTGGAGCTGTGAGTTGATTTCAGGTCAGCCTCGCGTCTTAGCCCAGGATCTACACTCCAAGATAATATGGCACCATCCAGATTCCCCATTTGGCCTCCTCTTCCTAATTTCATTTTGAGCCCCTTTTATAAACCCTCCTCCCCGACCACATATCTCTATAAACAAGGGTAATTCAAATGGGAGGAAGCTCTGACTATCATTTCATTCTGGTAGGGTGACCTCAGGTTTTCTCTTCCCTGATGCTGCTCGTATTCCCTGAATGACTTCCCGGGAGCCCAGGGAGGTCACTCTTCTTCAGTGCCCCCCGGGCCGCCCGCAGGACAGGGGCCCCACCAGCCAAATGTGTGTGTTTCTCTTCGGAGTCACACTCTCTCCTATTTGCTCTGGGAGTGGATGTCCTTCTGCTCACTTGTGGCTTCCTTCTTGCTCTTGCCAGCACACTGCATCACATTCCAGAGCCTTCCTCTGTTGGTGTTACATCTGCTCCGCTTATACCCACTCCAGAGAGTAAGGATCTCAATGTCTTTATCTTTGGGGCCCCCCTAACAATTAGCAACCTACAAACATGACTTCCTCAAGCCTTTTCACCTCAAGGGTGAGTTAAACCGATTGTGGCTATAATTGCTATGTACCTTGGACAGGAAAACTGCACACATCTACAGACGTGGGAAGTGGGGAAGCCACGGATAAATCTTCTGGCTTGTGTGATAAACAGTTTTTTTCCTCCCCGCTGCCCATTGCAGAGTCTGGAACCTGAGTATTCCACCCCCAGAGAACCCCAGTGGACCTGGAAAGGTGACTTTTGTATCTGGTTGTATTCCTTCACTTTCATATTCTGACTGCAGCAGCTTCTCAGTAGTGGCAGACGAAATAGTCACAGTTTCCACGATTTGCAAGTGATTCCAAACTCTAGGATATATAATAAATTGTCATTTTGCTGAGATAAGAAATTGAAAGTCTCACACTGTTAGGCTGGGTGTGGTCCCCAGTCGCTTAGCGAATGATTTGTTGTTTTCTGTATATTGTGGCAAATGCATTTTATGGGAGTAATAATACACTTCAGCAGTATTCACGGATGTGAGTATTCCAGAAGTCTCTGGATGTCCTGTACGAAAAAATAAAAATAAAAAATAAAAAGGGAGGGGGAGAGGTTTATCCTGTGTGCAAGGCCCAGGGAAAAGTGATGTCTCTCCTCCCCACCCACTGCTGATTGTTGCTGAGCGTAAGCTATTAGCAGGGGATTGACTTCACCTTCCTACAACACCCTTTCCAGTCACTGACAGAACCTCCCTAGAAGTCAGGCTTACTCTTTATACACAGTTATAAGTGATATAAGTAGTAGTATCCAGTTAGCTCATGTTTCATTCACCTGCTCCAAATATTTCTAATGCTCAGTCCTGACTGCTTCTCTTGGGCTGGATTGATACAGGGCGTGCACATTATCTTGGCAAAAATGGAAATCTTTGGTTAGCATTTGGATATATTCAGAGAACTGAGGAAATATTTTCATTTTCCATCCAGGGGTTTAATGTTGTGTAGACACTGAATGAGTGTAAACTAGTTGTATTGAGTATGACATTCACTTAGCAGGCTAGAAGGTTTAGTTTCTCGCACACCTGGTACTGGCCACCATCATGTCCTGGTGCTGCCCTAACTCCCCAGTGACAGCAAGACCTGGGAGGTTTGGTGGAGATAGACTATCACTTGCAGAAAAAGAGCCCATTATCTTGGAAGCCACTCCCGGAGTCATTGCCGAAAGCAATTTCTCAGGGCTTATGCTCAAACCTTAGAAGGTTCCTCCTGCCACTATGATTGAAGGGGCAAGGGATGGAGCCAAGCCGTCTTGGTCGGCAAATAGCATCAGTCATGATGAGCCCCTAATCCTGATGAGGCTCCCGATAAGGCTCTGGAATGATGACTGATGAGGCCACATACGGCAGTTAACTCTGTCATTTGTAATCATTACTTTTTGGCCATTCAGTAACCATCCTGTGAAATTATTTTCTGAGTTTCCCAGAGTAGAGAAAGGAACTGAGTTTACCTCCTATTTTTTTTTTTTTTAAGCATCTCACCAGTTATAAATGCTTGAACAGAACTTTCTATGGCCCCATCAGATCCAACTTCAAGATCCTTATTCACTTGAATCACCTGCTTTGTGTGGTGATGACAGAGTGTTGGATGCACCTGTTCTTTTCCTGACTGCAGAGTAAGCCCCAGGATTCCTCTGTGGCTAACAGCTCTGTTGCTGCTCTGAAATGTCCCGGGGACAAGGTGCGGAGTGATGGCATTCTCTGTTGCTTCTCACAACATGACTTCTGGCCGCATCTCTCGGCCCGGAGCTTCCTTCCCCAACAGTGCCATGGTCATGCATGTGCTGCCAATAGCCAACAGCTGTGCAGAGATACCAAACTGTCGAGCCCCCAGCATTCAGGGATGCTGAGTCAGAGGAGGAGAGGCTGAAGCCCTTGGACCACTTGCCTCTAACTGCTGGTGCCTCTTCTGTGTGCCCCAGTGAGCCATATAAATATCATTTTCTCTGTGTGTCATGATGTGTAAAAAGGTTAGGAAGCATTTCATTTTCATTTTCCTCCTCTGTAAGTTGGCATTATTTTTTTATTATCTTACAAGACCATTGTGAGGATCACAGGCTTGAATGCCAGCGAAGGGGCTTTTAAGAGCTGCCATACATTTGTTGAGTGCCACTGGCCACAGAGAGATAGGACCCCATCTCCAGTTTGCCGTCACTGGCTGTCCCTTTGAGATTGGGATAGAAGTCCACTTTTTTTTTTTTTTTTTTAAATTCCACATAGTTTTAAATCTTTCCCAAGCCATGAAATCAATGTACCATGTCTATTACTTAGGTTCGAGCACGGGCATCACACGTTTTCTATTGTCTGTGGTTCTTGTGACTTCTTGAAGGCGTCTGCCAGAGCAGAAGTGCCTCGCCCCTCTGCCCAGTGATGCTGAGGGTGCACAGCAGTGCACCTGCCTCCCCTTGTCTCTCCGCGTTCACCTTGCAGCTGCTCCCAGCTCTGCCCAGGGCAAGCCCTCGCCTTCCTGCTGACTCCGTCCAAGCCAGTGTTGCCTTTGGCTGTAGGCCCATGCTCTGGGCTGAGAGCCTCTTGAATTTCCATGGTTCTAGCATTTGTGCTTCAAGGTGTTAGCCCCCTGGGGCTGCCCCCCGCCCCAGGTGGTTCCAGAGAATGACTTCTCTCAGCCCTGCAAACCGAGATCTCATGGGTGGAGAGAAAAATCTCTCCTGCCCTTCTCAACAGACCTTAAGCCAAAGGCTCGAAGTGTGAAAACCCAGTGCGTGAAAACCGAGTCCCAGAATAACGTACCATAAAGTGTCAACACAGGTTTCTGGGTGCTGAGGGTAGGAGCCAGGCTTCTTTTCTTCCTTAGAACTTCCTGACTTTTTCGGATTTTCTGTAGTGAAACTGAAAGTGTATTTTAAAATATATTTCTAATAGATGCACTCAAGATGTGCTTCATGAAGGCAAATAGCAGCTCCGACATTCCTTCACACTTGCTGGCTCCCAATTCCTGCCTGTGCTTTCCCAGCCAGGAAGTTCGGAGGGGGCGGGAGCCGGGAGGGAGAGAGGGTGGAGGCAGCCGCGTGGGCCATTGAATTTCCTCTTTTCTGACATTTCTCTGGCAGCTAATTCCAGGGTGCTCATCTGTATGGTGGCGGCATGACTTTCATGTTTTCCCCAAGGTGTTTTATGGCCTTTTTACAGTGGTACTTTGAATAACTTTCTCTCGGTAACTTCCAAATGGTGAAAAATATCAGATGATTTCCCTTCTCCCTCTGCACCCTTTCTTCTCTTTGTTTCTGCTCACTCCTCATTGTTAGTCTCTTCACCGGCTCTTCCCTCTCCTTCCTCCCTCCCCTTTTCCCTTTCTTCCTGCTGCCCCCGCTTCTCTCTTCACCTAATATTTCAAGCAAAATAAAATGTGGTGGTGAGAAAGAAAGACTTTGGTTGTGTTGGCCTGGGCCCTGGTGGGGGGAGGGAGGGGGGGAAGCAAACACAGGTTTATCACCAGGAGCTAGAGGGCTGCGACAGTGTTCCAGGGGCAGGGTCATCCTTTTGCTTTTCCAGAAAAAGGTCAACCAGGAAGGTCACCTGGAACTGCCACAGAACGACTCTTCCCCACTGGCAGGACTACTCTGTCCTCTTGGTGATCCTTCTGCTTTTGCTCTGAAGCTCAGCCTATTGGCTAAGCTTCCTGTAGGGATAAGGCCTGGAATCCAAATACCAGGGCCCAGCCCTTCCCTTTGGTATATGGCACTGTGCTTAGATTCTGTGGGTCTAATCCCCTAGGGTTTCCTCCTCAGCACGTCCTCCATCAGACTGCCACACCTCTGATAAATTTCACCCTATGCGTCCTTCCCCTGGTCCAGCCAAAGCCTCATCTATGGGAAAGGCATCAGGCCTGATGGTGGTCTCCATGGAGAGCTGGCTGAGCTTCAGGTCATGGAGAACCAGCTGCCTGGACTGAAAGCATATGTTTCTAAGTGACCTTCCTGGTTGACCTGAAGGAAGCCTTGCCCTCAGTTAGGAAAATGCTGCAGATATCTGTGATCTCATCAATCCCTCTTCTGTGTGTAACTCAATGTCCCTGTTCTCCAGGACAATTAACATCATCTCCAAGAGGTTCTGAATTAGACTGTGGCATTGCTGGTTGGTCCTTATGGCAGGGTTCCTCAGTAACTAACCTCTTGTGGCAAATAAGGAGCAGATACTCTGGACTGAGACAGACTTGGGCTCGAACAGATCCCTTCCCATTCTGGCCTCCCTCCCCGTCCCACTCCCTCTAACTGGCTAACTCTGCTCATCCACTTTAGGTCCCCAGCTCAAGCATCGATTTCTTAGGCAATCCTTCCCTTCCTTAAGGCTGAAATCTAGCCTCTCTTTTACACATTCTCATAGGGCCATGTATCTCTCCTTCACAACACATGTCAATGTTGAGACATTACAAGGATTTGTGAGGTGGTTGGACTGCTGTCTGCTGCCCCACCACACTCTAAGCTCCTCAGCCTATAAGCTCTAAGAGGGTAACATCTAATTCTGCTCACTAATGCATCCTATCTGCCAAGGGCAGAGTTTGGCACATAGGAGATGCTCAATAAATATTCATTGAATGAATTAATCTTAGTTCCGTTCTTTTTCACTCCAGGACCTTGGGCAAGTTACTTAATTTCTGTGAGCATCAGGTCCCTCATTGTAAATGAGGATAATAATCCCCCATTCAGAAAATTGTAGGATTTATATGGGACAACGGTTGTAGAGCACCCAGTATGGGGCTGGCATGCATAATCGGTATATACACGAAGTATTGGTTTTTTCCTTAGTTTCTTTTTCATCCCAGAGTACTGTACAGAACAGTAGTTTAAAGGTTTAAAGAGCAAAAGTATTTGTCCCCCTATTTCTTTCCCCTCCTTCTTTCGTTATTACCTTCTCCTGTGGTTGGGTGAGACACAGAATGAAGGGTCTAAAGATCAGATTCTTGATTTTTCACTAGTGAGATGACCCTGGGTAAACCGTTGGCCTTTCCTGTGTTTCAGCTTCCTCATGTATGTGATGGGAAGACATAGACAAATGGTCTTTAGAGCGCTTCCCGACTCTCACCCTGGGTGTCTGCACAGGGGTCAAGGGTAACACTGACCATGATTGTTCTCAGTGTGAGATGAATGGAAACCAAAAAGAAGTACAGCATCAGAACAGGGAGAAGCAAATTAGGCTATTGGCCTATCTGTTTTAATATAAGCTGAGTTTATTTTAGTAGTACAGGTGAAATATGTTTTAAAATGTGTCATCATGACAATGTCCCTTGGTAACAGCCCAAGGATTTCTAGTGTGTCTTTCTTCAAAAGAGCCTGAGGGCTTTGTATATACTGTCTCATTAATTCTCAGAGCGTCCCTAAAGTTGGATGGAAAAGCATGATGACTTCTGTTTTATATGCAGAGAAACAAAGCTTCAAAAAGGTTAAGTAGCTTACCCAAGGTCACACAGTAACATCACTGCTCCCAGAAACCTGGGTCTCTATTTAGCACACCAGCTTGTTCAGGCGTTCTGCTTCCATTCTCTGGAAATGGGTCCAGCCATGGGTGAGAGGTCTTTGTTCTGAGAAAAGGTATTTGAAGTGCAGTTTCCTGGAGGATAGACTCTTTCCTGAAATGAGAGGGTGACAAGTAGATAAAGAGATTGAAAAGACTGGAAATTAGTAGAAACTGTTCTGCCCCTCTCCTTCCCCCATCCCAAGCATTCTCTCCCTGGACCAACCAAGGCCCATCTCAAGGGCCAAGCATCAGACCTGGTCGTGGTTGCCATGGAAACAGTGCAGGTGCAGCTTGAGGCCCTGGAGAGCCGGCTGCCCTGACTGAAGGTGTGTGTTTCTAGGTCACATTCCTGGTTGACCTGAAGGGAATCTGTCATCCTCAGGAGAATGCTGCAGGCATCTGCGATCTGATCAATCTTTCCGCTGTGTTTAACTTGATGTCGCTGTTCTCCAGGGCAGTCAACATCCATCTGCAGGAGTCTGTGTTGGAGAATGGCATTTCTGGTTAGTCCATATATCAGGGGTCCTCAGTCCTATGTTCTAACCTGATACTAGCTATGTGACCTTGCATAGGGAAGTTGTTTTCTGAGCCTGAATCTTCTCATCGGTAAAAAGGGGTAACTAACAGGACTGTTTTCAGGATGATGAGATGATTGACTCCAAAAGGCATCAGTGAGTCAAAAATCATGGTGATTGTGTAAGTAGTTAATATCCACTCTCCTGGGGGTGCCTACTTGGCTCAGTCGGTTAAGCGTCTGACTCTTGATTTCAGCTCAGGTCATGATCTCAGGGTTGTGAGATCGAGCCCTGCGTTGGGCTCCACGCTCGGTGGAGTCTGTTTTTCTCCCTCTCCCTCTGCTCCTCCCTTCACACTTTCTCTCTCTCTCAAATAAATAAATATAATTTTTTAAATTAAAAAAAAAATCCTCTCTCTTGTGCTGAATCTCACTTCTTCTTGTGAAAGGGGGCCAGGCCCTCTCCAGAGGTTACCCAGGAAACTGTCCCTTCCCAGCTTGAAACATCAGGTCAAGAGAAGAGCCAATTTGTCCTGGATAGTTTGTAGCTTCTTGTTCAACCCACCCAGGGACTACTGGGCCCACTGGTTGGTCTTCGTCCCTATGGGCACCCCCCTCATTCCACAAGGTCTCTCATTGATGGACTTGGTTTTCCAGGCTGCCTGGTCTTTGTGTCACTTGCAGTACATTAATTATTTAGTGCCTGGTAAAGCCCTCTGAGATCACAAGATGAAAGGCCTGGTGGCAGTTCAGTCTTCCTTTTGATTATTATTCTACTCAATGTATTTTGGGGGGAAGAAAATAGGCTTGAGATCATAGTGCAGCAAATTTCATAAAGAGTAGAATATGAGCAAGCCATGGAAATGGGCCTGGAACAGATAATCGTGTTGCCCTGTCAGGCTGGGGTGTGTGTGTGTGTGTGCATGCGCACGTGCTCGTGAACATGCGTGAGTGAAGAATCAGGCTACCTGGAGAATGATACCCCTCTCTGCTGCCCTTGTGGAATAGTATAAATGCCAATTGGTCTTCCTCTGTTGCTGAAAGCCAGTGAGTCCACCCTGGATAGACAGGTGGGACAAGTGACCAACTATCCTTGGAACAGGGATTGTAGGACAAGAGAAGGCACTACAGGGCTCACAGGCCAGTCATGAACACTTGCTTGGGACACTGAGGTCATCTCTAGATAGGTCAAAATGTAGCAGCTTAGAACACAAATTCTGAAGGGGCAGCATCAGATGTCACAGTGCCTTCATTATTTGGCTTTGGCTGTGAATTAGGGTGGCACATAAACATGGTATCCCAACTGATTGGTAGCTACCTGGGGACTATGCCCCTGATTTGACCCTGATCTTGACCCTAGGAAGAATGTCCTACATGAGACCGAACAATAGCCCCTATGAGAAGGTTTCCCTAATTTCTTCTAAATCTGTGAGCTTGAGATCTGTGAGTGAAATTAACATATTATCCTCTGTTGTCATGAACAACCAAGGTAATTTGAGCAACATTTGATAAAGGATCTAAATGCCACTATCCTGAATGGCAGTAAGTCTTGGTGGTCAATGAGGCAGGAGGGACCAGTTGAGTTTTTTTTTTTTTAAAGATTTTATTTCTTTGAGAGAGAGAGAGCATGCCTGAGCCGGGGGGAGGGGTAGAGGAGAGGGAGAAGCAGACTCCCCACTGAGCAGGGAGCCTGACGTGGGGCTCGATCCCAGGACCTCGAGATCATGACCTGAGCTGAAGGCAGATGCCTAACCAACTGAGCCACCCAGGTGCCCTCAGCTGAGTTTTGTGTTGGTCCATTCTGAATCCCAGCTCAACTGCTTTGATGGGGCTCAAGCTCAGGGAAGATGGGGAACCTCAGAGAGGGAGGGATTTGGTTTCGACCTTTAAGGAAGGGCAGGGTTTAGGAAAGAAGTGGTTAAGGCAGGATGTTCTAGACAGAGATCAGTTTAGGCAAAAGCTTGAAGACATGTGTCTTAGAGACCACAGAATGTGAAAGGATTGAGTGGGAAATACAGCCGAGAAAGTACATAGTAGCAGAAGCATGAAGGCTTCAACTTTACACATTTTAGCCATTTTTGCAGAAACCCCTTTGTGATGCCTTTTTGGTGTGGGTCTTGTGTACCCTGCAGGTAATCCATCTCCTCAAGGGCAGGGACCAGCCTCATAATTTCCTTTATATTCCCTCAATATTCCTTAATGCCTGCTTTTCCCAACTGATAAAAGTGGTTCACCGCTGAATGAACTCAGCAGTTATACCCGAATCCTTTTGGGTTTGGGGAGAGACAAAACACATGTGTTGAAACTATGGCTTTCAATAGTACAAGAGACTATTATGGGAGATAATTTTTGCTTCAGGATCTGAGCTGCGAAGAAAGAGCGCAAAGCTTCCTGGCGGAGTGGGGTGGAGCTTGGAGAAAGACAAGGTGGAATGGGGGCGGTTGAGTTCCATTCGCATTCCACCCCTGACACTAAGAGCCCCTCTCTGAATGAGCCAGCTGGAAGGAAACGTGAAAGCAAACCATGGCGAATCAGCTATGTGTGAACTGGAGAGGACCTTCGTGAACAGCTGATTCAACCCCCTCATTCTCCAGCCTAGCGAAGGTGTGGGGGGTCTGCGTGTTTAGGACAAAGGACACATCTGTACATCTCTCTCTGTCTTTTCTCTGAAAATCACGTCTCTGTCGTTCAGACTAGATGAACTGCCTATTACAACTCCACCATCACTGCTGACTCCAGTAGACATGCAAATTCACTGGGAGGGTTTTTTTGGCTGAGCAGGTGTGGGCTCAGCCCGGTGAATATGGAATCCGCTCCCTTGGGCGGCCTGCCGTGTGTGCCCAGCCTTGCTGTGTCTGCTCACTACCACCATTCAACGTTAGGACCACTATTTATTTGACCACATTAAGCTTTGCTTTGTGTGACACAAAATCATTGTAAAAGAATGCATTATTAAGTGTGTTTTCAAATAAGGGAAGAACACTGGCAGCATGTCACTGATTGTTTTAGTGTCGGAAGGAAAATAAATAAGTAAAACATGTATGAGGCAAGGCAGGAACGGTTCCAAGGAGTATTTAGAATAGAAGCATTTTTACATTTTATTGATGTAGGTTTGTAAAACATGCTTGCTAGTGAACCCAGGGCATTTATATAAATAACCATCACACACAAATAGCTCTTTATTATTTATACTGAGGTGAGTATGATGTATTTAGTATATTATATACATTGGCTTAGGAATAAATAGACACACAGCGAGACATGTAAAATAAAGACTGGAAATAAAGATATTGGCAGTTGACTGGATCTGGGGTAGTAGAGTTTGTGGACAGTTGGTAGAGTTAATAATTAACTGGTGAATAATACAGAAACAGCTCTTTGGGAGCACTTTTAATTTCTGGACATTGTATCTGAGATCCCCGGACATAGAAAAGGAACCAAGACACCCATTCATTTTGGATTCTGAAGCAGAGAGAGAGGCACAAAACTTCAAGAGTGGCATAAATTATATTTAAAGAGTAGATCATGCCCACGTTAGCTCATCTGGCCCTTACAAAACCCTGAGGGTTGGTAGAACATGCATTATTCTTGGTCTTATCATTTTGGGGACATGGAGGTGCCACAGAGTATGTGATTAGCATGAAGTCCAGCAGCTAGTGAGCGCCAGAGTTAATACTTTTCTCGAGGGCTCTGGTTTCATGCATTTGACAAATATTCACTAAGCACTTAGTATGTGCCAGGCATGGGGCTGTATCCGTGACTGGTGCAGGAGACACACAATAAACAAGTGGACATAACTATAAGAAATCCTAACTGCAGATCAAGGGGATAGTGAGTGGTTTACAGGGACTGCTATTTCTGGCAGGTTGATCAGGAAGATCTTTCTGAGGAGGTGACCTTTGGGCAGAGACCTGGGTGGAGAGAGGGAATGGCGATGTGCCTCTGGGAAGGAGGAGCTTTCCAGGCTGAGAGAACCACCCATGCAAAGGCCCTGAGGTGGGGGTTTGCTGGGTGAGTTTGAGGTTGGCAAGGAGGCCTGTAAGACTGGGGCTTCCCAGGCAAGGGGAAACATGGCTGGAAATGAGGTCAGAGAGGGAACCAGGGGCCAGATCATGTGGGGCCATCAAGGGCTAGGCCACGGCATAGGCCATGTGAGAGCCATTTCAGGTGTGAAGGGACCATCTGAGTGCTCTGTGGAAAACACCCTGAGAGTGGATAATCGTAGAAGCAGGAGGCTGGTTGGGAGTTTGTACAGCAGTCATCAGGATGAAAGGAGGTGGGAGAGAAATGGAAGGGGTAAAATTCAGGGAGAGCCAGCAAGATCTGTTGATGAATTGATGTGAGGGTGGGAAAAGAAAGAAGTCAAGGATTCCACCTGGTTTTGCTCTAAGTAACTGGAAGAGGATTGTCATCACTTTCTGCAATGGGAACACCTGAGCTTAAGTGGAGGACAAGAGTTTAGTTTTGCACGTGTTAAGTTTGAGATACTTATCAGGCAATAAAATGGAGATTTCAGCCTGGCAGTTGGATATATACGTTGCTGTTTAGGGAAGTTGGGCCAGAAGCTATAAATTTAGTAGTGTTAGTATATAGGTTGTATTTAAAGGTATGAAACTGGATGAGATCACTTTGGGAGTGAGTTTAGATGGAGAAGAGAAAAGGCCCAAGCTCCCCAGCTTTCAACAACTGTCAAATAATAAAACAATGATACCCCCATCCCCTGACCACCAGTGTTAAAAAAAAAAAAATGCTGAGCATATTTACTTGTCATGCAAGGAGAAATTCACTGAGGAGTTCTATAAGGAAGAAAAGTCACAGTTTTTAAAGCTTTAGGAACAGGGTTCTGTGGTGGTCATGCAAGTCAGAATTAGAAATCAGCACTTTGGATAGGAGAGAATGAGTTTATAAGTATGCAAGTGCTTGGCTAAAACAAATTCTTTGTTCATTGGCCAAGAGCCTCCAGTGAGGTCCAGGAACGGTCTAGTGTCCTGGGGTCACTTGAAATTCATGGTCATTGATCACTGTCAGCTGGGTAAAACCACTGTGATGAAATTCTATATTCAGCATGAAATCTCCTGGACAGTGCTGCTGGAAAGTTGGGAGTGGTTGTGGGGCTTTTGGGGGGGGGGTTTTGGGGGGGGTTGTTTTTTTTGTTTTGGTTGGGGTTTTTTTTTTGTTTTGTTTTGGTTTGGTTTTGGTTTTTTGTTTGTTTTTTTTTGTTTGTTTTCAGCCTAGAAAATGGAGAGGATCTGGCAAAAGACAGTAGAGAGGACCTGCCAGTGGAGTAGGAGGTGAGGACTGTGGCAGCCAAGAACCATGAGGTCACCAGGATGTGAGAAATCCAAGAAACAGGGAGACGTCAGCGGGCTCATGTGCTGCTGAGAGGCATAGTAGGAGAAGGACCAAGACTGTCCATTGTCTCAGCAGCTTGGCCTGGGGTAGTGAAGACAATCTTGATTTTATTAAGTTAAAGAGAAAAGGGGAAGGAGAAAGCGGAGACCAGAGCATGGACACATCTTTTAAGAGACTGAGCTGTAGAGGAGAACAGAACAGCGGGACAGTGGCTGAAGAAGAGTGTGGAGGTCAGGAAAGTTTTTTCTTTAAAGATGCCATATGTTGGCTACAGATGAAATTGCCTTGGTATAGGGGGAAATTGTGGAAGACAGGAGAAGGGGGACTATTGCAGCGGCAGGTTCCCGGAGGAGACAAGATGAGCGCCTGAGTGGGGGAAGGCTGTCACTGCCTCAGAGTGTAGACACTCTGTCCATTGTCACAGGAGGAAGTGGTGTATACAGGAACTGATACCAGAGTTGGTAGATGTGCTTCTCTTCTCTCAGTGGAATGAGAAACAAGGCAACTGGCTGAGAATGTGGCCAGAACGTGGGAATTAGAGGCCTGAGGGGTAAGTGGTGCTGGAGAGGGGGAGGGCGCACTGATCTTGTCAGTGAATGCAGGAGGACTCCTGGGGAGAACTGAGGGTCCTCTTGAGATGTGTTGTCAGGGATTCGAAGCCAGACTTGTCAGCATCATGGTGTGTGCCTCCTCTCCTGGGCTCCCTTCCTCACCCACCACCACACTCAGCTGCTCATGACACTCGGGAAGGAGGAAGGAGGCAGAGGGGTTGTGTTTGTCTGTAAGGGAGTTACTACAGTGATGGACCCGGCATCTAGGGTGGACAGAGGAGCCTCGAGAGGTTGGGGGTTCCACTCTGCCTGGACACCCTGAGGTGCCTAGAAAGGGTTCAGGATACCACCAGAAAAAGACAATCTTACCTGTAGCCAACCAATAATGCCCTCAGTCCAGAGTGCATTTCTGTGCTTTTTGCTCCTCCGGTGGTCTCGGCCATCACGGGCCAGCCTCATTTGGGCACCTGGAAGGTTCCTTCTCCTGCTTTCCCCCTCTCCTTTCCTTCCCACCCCTCTTTCCAGGGTCCAGGATGCACTCTTCTAGAGCTAGCGGGTCTTATTTCACCCCTTCACCCCATACATATGTGCTGATGAGGCCCATTTCACTCTGGATCCTCACGTGTTCAGAAGGAAGCCCCCCAAAACCAAGCCATTCTCTTGCTTCAATGGATTGCATCTCATGGCACCTCTACTTCTCTGTGCTGGAAGCCCCCCTCGCCACTGAGGGTGAGGACGGGGCCAAGAGAGGGCATAATAGCCTCTTCCCTGCACTTGTTAGATGGAGAAGTACTTTCTTCTTTATATTTTAAATTTATGCATATTCTGTGAACTTTGGCTAGAACTCATATCTATCTCATCCTTCAGATTTTGGCAAAAACAACTTCATCTATGTGGGCTGTAGTTTTCTTGGTCTTTACTTTTTCGAGTGAGGAGGCCCATCCTTTTGGTTGCCCCCACATGCAGCAAATTACTACCTGTCTCCCTCTGGGAACCATGTAAGCCCAGCCTCCTGGCAAGAATTCTAGGAGTTCCTGTAAGGGCAGAATCCATATTTCTGCATTTTCTCCACTATTCCTCTTTGAAGATGCCCAACAATTTATTGGCATTTTGGGACAGAAAATGCTTTAAGCTTATTTTAGGGATGACCCACAGTGACGCCGTGGCTCCTTGCTGGGCCATGACTCAGCCCTCAGAGCCCTTTCTTTTGAATGATTTCAGGTATTTTTTATCCCTCAATATATAACCTGGCCCTTATCCATATTAGAAGTCATCTGCCATTCTGTGCCCACGCACAGATTCATAAATGCTTCCTGAAGTCAAGTGCCATCCATTTGGTGCTTCTCATTTAGGAAGAAGTTACTACCATTCCCAAACCGTGTGGTGAAGAAACATGAGCTCACTTGGAGCTTCAAGTGAAGCTCCGTGTGGTGAAGAAACATGAGCTCACTTGGAGCTTCAACTTCTTCCTCCTGCTTCAAAACTACGTAAAATTTGAGCTATGTTGATGACTCAGACCTAGAAAGGCAGATTGTTATCTGCACGGAGGTCATTGCAGGGGTTTGGCTGTCCTGAGCTCAGAGAGCCCTCACACTGTTGCCCTGTTCTGGAGCATGCTCAGTGGTGACCCCTGGCCTTAGCCATGCCCCCGTGAGGGCCCGAAGCCCAGTAGAGAGCTGCAGGACCCCTGCACTGGTTTGTGGGGGTCCAGAAGGGTGCAGGGAGGAGCGTGGGCTGTAGCATCAGGCTAACCTGGCCTGTTGACTCTGGTCTCCCACCCACTGGCCATGTGGCCACATTCTAGGAGTCTAACTTCCCTCAGCCTCGATTTCCCTGGCTGCAAAATGAGGACCAATAATGGTACCATTCACAAGGTTGTTATGGGAAGTGAATATAGTCACTCATTTAAAGTGTTTAGCATAGTGCCTGGTCCATATGTGTTCAATTCATATTATTACTTTTTTACAGTCTAATAAACCCAAGTCCTGCCCCCAAGTAGACCTGTGTGGTTTTGGGCCTGATGTCTCTCAGCCCCATTGCCCATCTGTAATACAGAGCTGACATGAGGGTGACATGAGATGGCTTCTCTCTGAAACTTATTAGCAGAGCTCTTGACCCCTTTCAGCCCATGTCCCCTGAGCCATATGTAGAAAATGTTACCAGAAAGATGGATCTGGGCACCAATCAATTCAAGTTTGATTTCTTTGGATCAGATGGAGGAGAAAAGTCAAAAACCCCTTCTAGTAGGTACTCAGGAGCCAGCACTTCCAACTCAAATCTTTGAAAGGCAGAGATAAGGAAGGTGACCATAGAATACCTATCCTGTTCTAGCAGCAGGGGTTGCGTGATCCCAAGTAAGGCACCAGCAGACAAAATAGTGGAGGGTCCTAGAGACACAAGGCTGCCATGGTCACCCAGCACAGTTATTTCCCCAAAGCATGTGAAGAGGGATTGAGACTAATGAGGGGTCAGAGGCAGGAGAATAGGGCTGCTGGGGGAGGGGATCTGGAAGAAACTACAAAGCAGACAGGCAGGAAAAAGGCTTCTACTGCTGCTTCCTGTTCTTTCTCTTCTTCCTACTCATTCTTTTCACTGAGGTGGCTTAAGAGTTATGTTTGAGTAGTAAACCAGCCCGCCCATGGTGGAGCGTGGCCTTTTAATACTAGGCAGACCGGGGTTCAGCTCCTGATTCCATCATTTGCTCTTCTGAGCCTCAGTTGTTGCATCTGTAAAATGGGGTAGTAATGCTTATCTCAGAGAGTCACTGTGAGTATCATGTGGGATTATGTGGGTTAAGAGCCCAGCATAAGTGCCTGGCCCATGGAAGCTGCAGAAGAAATGCTAGTCCCCTTCCTTCCCTTTTCCCCACACTCAGTATTGCTACCCATCTGTCTACGAAACAGGGCTGATTCTCAACTTTAACAGAAAAGCTGTTCCTTCTTTAACAGGAGAAGCTTTCCCTGCCCCATAAAACATTAGCAAACAGTGAGTGAGTTGGGGATTTTCTGGGAAGAACTGCATAAGAGCATGTAACCTGTGTTCATTTGATTTGTAGATATATTGTAATTACTTTTCAACACACCAAACCCACTTGAGGTACTGTTAAGGAAAGGAATAATGCTACTTTTGCTCCTTTGCTCTCAACCCTTCTTTCTGTCATGCAAATCAGAGCGTTAATCCTTTGTGGCTCCCTGGACTGCTGGCTGCGGGAAATCCCATCACCTAGCTGTTTTTGTCCCTGAAAATCACATAATTGTCAAAATCTCATAATTTCTGAGTGCAATTTCAGCCCTCTCATTGATAAGGCAATAATAACCCAAGCAAACAACCTTAGAGGAAGCAACAAGTCTGAACATAAAGTGGAGTGGAGGCATTAACTGGATGAGATGAATTGGAGTTCTCTATAAAGTTGTACAAATTCTTATAGGCAGAATAGACTTTGAATAGAGCTATTAGACCAAGCCATTAAGTAGCCTGGCTTCTAGTTCGTCACCCAGAGATGTTTGGCAGGGGCGTTGGTCACAAGATTCAGACTTCTTAGATTTGGCGGCCTTGGTAGAAAGTGTGCACTGAGGTGCTGAGATCAATTCAATCTACTAGTAGCTCAGTCCTCCCCCCCCCCCCGATTGTCCAGTGGATGATGTGAAAACCCCTTACACACTTTCCTCTATAAGCCATATGAGTGACAGCTAGAAGACACTCCTCAAGCACATGGGTCAGTGTTCTGTTTTTTTGTCCAGGTCACAGCTCCTTGGAGTCACCAACAAGCCTGCCTTCTCCTCCTCCTGATCCTTTTGCATGGAATCTGACGTGGATAATGAAAGATTCCTTCCCTTTCCTGTCTCATCGAAGTCGATATGGTAAGTGTATCTTTCATAGTTATTGGTGATGTACAATCACCATCTCATAATTAAGGGGGTTGTGAGTTTTGGTGTCCTCTGTCTTCCATTGGTCTTCCCTGGTTCCAGCCAGGCCTGGCCTCTCCAGACCCACAGTTGCTTTCTTTATCATAGAGGAAGCTGACAGCTTTGTTGCTGCTATATCCCAACCCCCAGCCTTTATGGTGTATAGTGTTCCTGACACCCCTGACCAATCATTACATGCCATACTTATTTGTGTTTTGACTGTGGTTTCTAGATATAGGGTTCTAACTCATGCGTGTTTCTAATGACGGTAATCTCTTGAGAAAGGATTGTTGTTCTGAAGGTCACAGGTCTTCCAGTGACTCCCTTACATTTGGGTAGCTCTTTAAGGGTACTTGGACATGTTCTTAGAGATTAGTTCAGCTCATGTGCTTCTGCAATCACCTCAGAAGTAAGGGGGCCAGGTCTCATTCCATTTTCACAGATGTAGAAACTGAGCTTAACAAGATGGCACAGAGTGGATTCTCTAACTACAAAACCAGAATTCTTCCCTTACATTCACTTGCTCCCATGGGGCCACCTACTCAGCCTGCTATGTCCTGGTCTAGGAGCCATTAGGAGGCCATATTTATATGGTGTAGGATTCCTCATTCTCTGTGCTAACGGCTAACATTCTAACAGCTCATAGAAGCTGGGTGTCTGCAGAGGAAAGAGTAGGTTTGGAAAAGAGCTGATGCATTTTCAGGTGGACATTTCTTTTTTGTCTTGAACTTCTCTAGAGTGAACCCCATGAGGGCAGGCACTCAGCTGTTTGCTCCCCACTTTATCGTATCACTCAGAAGACACTCATAAAGGCTTGTGCATGATGAGTGAATACAAAAGGGTTTCAGGGATGGGACTTACTCATGAAGTCTGATTCAATTAAGTATTTATGAACCTGGTATACCACTAAGTTCTAGATTCCCTTCTGGGCATATTTACCAATTCCTAATACTCAGTCTCTGCCATTGGACCTGAGCTTTTAAAAATGAACCTAACAGAGATCTTCCACTCACTGCTCTCCCTCATGCATAAATGCAGCTAGTCTTGGTTCATATTAACTGTACCTTTCATTTCAAACTTAAAAAAATAAATGCATCCAAAGCCTCAGGGCAGTGTAGGATTACACTCTGCTGGGATGTTTCCTGCTGCTTCTAAGCCTCCCTAGTGGGAGAGGAAGATCAGTAGTTGTCAGA
Organism: Mirounga leonina; assembly: GCF_011800145.1. NCBI lineage: Eukaryota > Metazoa > Chordata > Mammalia > Carnivora > Phocidae > Mirounga > Mirounga leonina. Next base: position 16,581,840 of record NW_023270305.1, on the reverse strand, counting down.
AGATTCCAGATAAGAATTACTTCTTGATTTTATTTAAGCCAGACATTGAGTGTCATTTTGTGATAAGGGCAAGTGTCTATAAATAATTGAAATCCAGTCCTTTGTATCATTATTACTTTGTAACCAGATTTGTGATACAACCAGTCTTTGGGTAACATTTTGAATTCGCTCTCAAAGTCATTCAGAATCTCCACAGGATGACAACTTTTATATAATGCGGAATGTCCAAAAAAAGGCAGGTCTACCTCCTGCATGACACAGAGAGCATTGCATTTGTCCTCTGTAGAACATCCAGAAAGAGGTTGAAGGTTGAAAGGAGAAAGCCACGGGAGATTGTTAGGCGAGTTTGTTACGCGGCTGCCTTCTGCAGCTGCCTTCCGTGGCTTGGCCCTGATACTCCTACTTCATCTTGCGGGGCCTCACCCTCCTTATGTATAAAATGAGGCAGAGCGGCATGTGGCCTTGGAGCAAAAGTATAGATCAGGAGTATTCCCAGGATCCTTTTCAGACTCTCCTTGTGGCCTAGAATCCTCACGAATTGCCCTCTAGGCAGAGGAGAGGACCCAAACCATTGGCCAGAATTTGCCCAAATGCTGGATGAAAATGCCAAAGGCAGTACTATTATTGCTGTTGATTCACAGGTTGGGAAGAACTGATTCTGGGTTGGTGGCTCATTGACTGGGTGCAGGGGTCATTTCAGAGGCTTTTATCTGACTGTATTTAATTTGGCTGAGACCCACCTGCCTCCACCATCACCTCTGTGTGCCTGGTCCAGTGCCGGGTAGCAGAGGGGATAGAAATACATATGTAGGTAAGACTTACTCCTGCTCTCTCAGGGCTCAGAGGCCAGGGAAATAGTTCCGTAGGCAGTGGGCTAGGCCCACCACCACTGGGAGTGCCTCTGGCGGCTAACTGTGGAGCACAGAGTGCACTGAAGGCCAAGACTCCTGTCCCCTTAAGGGTGTTTGTGGGGGCTCAGCCCACATGTCTCTATGAACCAGAGAGGCCAGCAGACTCCCTGGTGATAAATCCACACCTTTCAACTGCCGTGAAAGACATTTTAAGAAATGTTAACAACTTCATTAATCTTAAGGCCTCAAACTTGAGCGGAGAAATTTGACTGGAAGATTGCCACCTGAAGGGCTAGTTCTTCAGACAGTGAGAAGTAACCAAGTCTCAGCAAGTTGACGTGGGTGTTTGAGTGGTGGACCTGGTGCCTGCGTTCTGGGGAGGAGGTGGGAGGGGGTGTTCTGGAGGGGGGACACAGGAGGGGGCAACGGGAGAGGGGTGGCAACACCCTGCCCACAGGCATCGTGAGGAGCAGCGGCCCGCGGGCCCTCTCAGGCAGGCTGTCCAGTCCTGAATTGAGTGTGGCTTTCTTTTCACTGGTGTTTTATGAGAAGGGACGTGGTGGAGAGAGGCTAACAAGATTTACTCACCCCCAGCCTGTAATTATCTGCTTGAGGAAAAAGTTTGACCTACCTTTTTGAAGTCTTCCCATATTTCTTCTAATTTACGTTGGAGCCTTTTATGTTGTGTAAAATATATTCTCTTCAGTGGCATTTGGTATCAGATTTCAGCTCTTTCTCGCTCGTCTTGAAGGACGGGCAGCCCGCTAATTTCATCGTTGACAAGCGGAGAGCTACACATTCCTGCCCCAAGGCTTTGAAGGAGGCGGGGGCATCTACAGAAATACTTTCCCCCCTCCTTTTATCATCAGGTCTGATGCCTTAAGACTTATTTATAGGCTTGGCCAGAGTACTGAGCTCTCACTACCCACCCAGATAAAAATCTATTCCATCCGGTCCCTCCAGGGGCTAAGAGATTGAAGCCACTGGGGGCTGTGATCACCTTCAGTTCTAGAGCTACAGAAGCAGATGGCGTCCCACCCACTTTAACTCTCGCTTGCCCGCTCTGGGTGTGGGAAGAATCAGATCAACATGTGAAATGTAATATAACCAAAGGTTCTGCCCCAGATGAGGAGGAGAAAGAGAGTTCTTATTTATGAAAAACAAAAACATTGATACTTGGCAAAACTCTTTTACATCTCTTTCTCACTTAAGCCTGTTAGGAAATTATTTTATATCCCATGTCTATAGGAATGTAAATTGAGGGCCAAAGAAGTTTGTTAACCTGCTCCCATTATGGAGCAGAACGACAGTTAGACAAGATTGAACCCAGACTGTCTGACTCCAAGTTAGAGTGCTCTTCCTATTACAACACAAAGTTAATTCAAAGATGAAGTCTTCCCTCCATGGAGAGGACTCTCATTTCCTGGACAACCTGGTGTTTGGACTGAATGACCAGTCTGATACCCAAGATCTAGGCAGCTGTAGAACCGAGACTTGATGTCCCCAAATTGAGGCTCTCTCAGGCAGGCCAGCTAATTCATCTCTTCCCAAATGTGGGCACTGTAGGCAGTCTAGACTATGGCCCCTGTTATGGGATGAATTGTGTCCCCCCCCAAAAGATACATTGAAGTCCTAACCCCTAACACCTGTGAATGTGACCTTATTTGGAAATAGGGTTTTTGTAGATACAATCAACTTGGATCCATACTGCATTGGAGGAGGCCTTAATCTAATATAACTGGGGCCTTACAAGAAGAGAAAACAGAGACATAGACACAGACACACAGGATGGACACCACGTAATGATGGAGGCAGAGATGAGAGTCATGTGTCTACAAGCCAAGGAATGCCAAGGATTGCCAGCAACTGCCAAAACCTGGGAGAAAAGCATGGGACAGATCCCCCTTAACGCTGTCAGAGAGTGTAGCCCAGACAATGCCTTGATTTGGGGCTCCTGGCCTCCAGAACTGTGAGGGAATAAATGACTGTTACTTCAAGCCACCCTGTTTTCAGTACTTCGTTATGACAGCCCTAATAAAGTCATACAGTCCTTCGTCCCTCCAGCCCCCCTATGTCTACAACATGGACTCCTGGCAAAGAAAGATTCCTCCTAACACCCAACATCAGGGCACAAAAAGCCGTTGTTGGACTTTAAATAAAAGTTCTGTTAAAACTATGTCTGCTTTAAAGCCCATAGAGACCCATCCAATTTAAGGACTGGTGGTCTTGGAAAGAAAGAAAAATTAGACTTTCTAATTACTTTCCCTGCTGCCAGTACCACCATCACCGGTGCTGTTAATGTATCAATTTCTTTGATTGAAAACACTGGGTAAATTAAACATTATCTCTCTCTCAAGAAAAAAAAAAAAACAAACCTACCGCAGAATCAAAAGTGGAAAACAAAGAGGCCCCCAAGCCCCTTATGGGATTTGCTTCATAGCTCTGGCAGGAAGTCAGTTTGATTACATTTCTGAGATTCCATATTTAATGTAGCTGGATGTGATCAGCTGTTCCGCCCTCAAGGGCCTGTTGTCAGTGAAAAGCAGTTCCCAGTTCCCTCGTGGACCACTGTCATGGTTGAAAGCTTTCTTAACAATTCCTCTGCCCTGACAGGCCAGGCCTTTTTGTGTTCTCTTTCCACCCTGCTCTACTGAACTGGGAAGTCAAGTTCTTTCCTAGCCCATACTCTTGTATTTTAATCTACAACACGGTGAGCACAAGGCCCGTGGTTGCATTCACCACGAAGACTGAGTCCCAGTGCTGGCCGTCATACGCCAAGAACAGGGTACGCCTGTCACCCTGAGGACTGCTGACCTGCTAGGGGCCAGGGAACCCAGTCCATGAAACTTACATAAAAAGCAGATGGCTTAGATGTTCCCAGAAAAGATTTGTTTAAAATGTTTCCACTGGGTTATATCCCTTATCTTTAAAATGAAGACACATAGGTCCACTCAATAAATACCAACAACTTCTCTCTGCATTAGTGGCCAATTGAATAAAGCAGAAAGGAAACAGGCAGATTAAAAGATAAAAGAGTGATTGACCAACTGACACAAAGGCAAGAAAAGCAAGTCAAAAGAGAACCTTTAAAACAATTGTCACGGGGACGCCTGGGTGGCTCAGTCCATTCAGCGTCCAACTCTTGATTTGGGCTTAGGTCATAATGTCAGGGCCATGAGATCTAGCCCCATGCAGAGCTTGACGTGGAGCTCAGCACAGAGCCTGCTTAAGATTCTCTCTCTCTCTCCTTCTGTCCCTTACCCCCTCCCCCTCTCTCTCAAAAAAAACCCCAAATAAATAAATAAAACAGTTGTCACAGACATGGGGAAAGGCATTGACAAAAGGAAAAGAAAGAGACAGATGAGGGAATGGAGACAGAGACACACAGAGTGAGAGACAGACAGACAAATGTGGAAAGGATCACTCAGGCCTGTCTGGTCTCCTGTCCCCATATTTTTTCTCTTGCTAACATGGTCTCAGCAATTCTACCTGGGCAGGTGGTTCCCTGATGCCCGGTCTAATCTTGACCTCCCCACTGAGGGTTGTTTCTGTATCCCTACCTGCCTGCATCATTTACCCCTTAGTGTGTCTCTGACACCACAGAGAATGGGAGAATGGGTATAAATATTCTTTGAATACCAACTGTATGTCTGGTTCTTCTCTAGGCATAGCAGTGATAAAGACAAATAGGGCACACCCCCTTCCCTTAAGAACTCTTAAGGAAGAGACAGGCATGCCTGCTGTATGACAGGTGTGGAAACAGAGGCACGTTCAAAGCTCCCTGAAACATAGGGAAGGATGGCCTGTTCTGTGGAGGACTTAGGAAGTAGGTGTTCTGAAGATGGGGACAGCTCAGTTGGGCCTTGGACCCCGAGACGAGTGAGAAGGGCATTCCAGGCAGAGGGAAGGAATGTGTAAAGGCATATTCAGGACCAGGTCAAACTCAGTGACACAGGATGTGGAGGATCTGGGAGGAAGCGGCAGGGATGAGCCCGGAGAAACAGTTACTTCCAGATGTACTCAGGATTTAGACATGATCCTGCATGTGAAGCATAGGTCGGAAAAGGCATGGCAGGACAGGAATCTGGGAGAGATTCAGGCTGTAGGGTGAGCCTGACTTGGTTGTCCATCCAGGAGAGTCCATCTTTAGTAATTGAGTAGATGAACGTTGTGTTCACTGAAATGAGGAGGAGAAACTGTTGGCAAGGAGAGATGGTGACCAAGACATCTAGAGGGGAGAAGATGGAGAGAGCTGTGCTGAGCAAGTTATATATGAATGTTGTCAGGACATTGGGGTGAAGGTGACAGGTGGAGAGTCGGCAATCTAGGTCTTGGATTTGAGGACAGAGGGGAGATGGAGATTCATAAGCATAGAGGCTGTGGTTGAGGCTGGTGATTGGAGGATGAAGATCCCTGATATTTCATGTAAGAGGAAGAGAAGCATGGCACACAGAAATGGAGAAATAAGAAATATAGGAGGAGAACCAGAAGGTGGGATTGTCAAAGAAGCCAAGGTGGTGAAGAATTTTAGATACAGAAATAATCAACAGTGTTGAAGCCACTGGGAGAGAAAGTGGAACGAGGACTTTAAGAGGCTTTTCTCACCCTTACCTAAATACGCCTTATGTTTTGCGTTCTTCCCCTCCCCTGTTTCCTGCTTGCTCATTCCATTCTGTCCCCAACTGCTTTGTTTTTCCTTCCCTTGGACCTGTCTCCCTAGAGCCTACCTGCTCCAGCTTGTAAGGCCCAGCTCAGTCGCTGCCTCCACATTGGAGCTTTCACTGATACCCAGACTATACTGATGTCTCCTTCTCCTTGGAATTTTTTTTTTAAGGAAAATTGATGGAATGGTTTTTATAACATTGGGTCGGTATAATCCCCCACTTGATATCTGAGAAGATTCTGACTTGTACAGGAAATGGTTATTTCTTGAACATCCCAAATTCTCTAAGAAACTCCATTGGACGATGTCCATCATCACAAAACCTGGAACTTCCCTGATTTTCTTTTCAACCAAGTAAATTTCCTAGGTTGTATTTCATCCCTTTTTATAGCCCAGGTGTAAACTAGGTCAGCTGATAAAGCAATCATGGATGAGTCTAATTTACCCAACTGGAGATGAGTAAGAAGGAGACAAACCATAAGAGACTCATAATCATAGGAAACAAACTGAGGGTTGCTAGAGGGGAGTTGGGTGGGGGAATGGGGTAACTGGGTAATGGGCATTAAGGAGGGCATGTGAGGTAATGAGCACTAGGTGTTATATACAACTGATGAATCCCTGAACTGTACCTCTGAAACTAATAATACACTGTATGTTAATTAAATTTAAATAAAATACAATTTTTAGAAAAATGTACAAAAAGATGATAAGTCACTTTTATCTATTATCCATGTATCTATTGATCTATCAGTTGATCAATCTATCATATATTTACTCATCCAGTGAGTATCTACAATTTGCCAAGCTCTTTGCCCCTGCTCCTCGTAGAGATTCTACCCCAGTTCACTTTTATCATAGTTCTAAGATAGTCCCAAACATCCATCTGAAAGGTGCTTCTTAAATGCTTGTTGCATGATTGTTTTGTATATGCGTACAGTATCCCTGGGTCTGATGATCTGTCAAACCTAATAGGAAGATTTGCTTGGGAAATAAGACTTCCCAGTTTTAGCAAAGACATAGTATGTCTATTAGATTAGTAGAGCTTCTTTTTGGAAACCATATAGTAAGCATTCCCTCCCAGCAGCTGGTGACTACATTAACCCCAAATTAGAAAAGCCTGCAAGGTTGTAGACCTCACTCTGTCCTCATTTTCTCACCAAGGAAAGTTGTATAATGTCTTTCTGCAGTACTTTATATTTCTGATGTCACACTTTTTAGTGTGGCTTATCTTAGTTATTTGCAGCCCTGAATCATCATGATTCTGAGACTATAAGCTCTTAGAGGTCAAGGAATCCACATTTTGTTCCCTTTTGCATTTCCAGTGATTAAGCCAGTGTTTTGTACTCAGTTGAATTCTTGATAAGTATACACTAGATGAAATAGCAGCATTTGTCTAACAGTCCAGGGGCAAACTAGAAGTTTACTCAGGTCTCTCAGTTCCCAACCCAGAGCCCCTGAGGATCTCTGTTTTAGTAAAGGGTAGGGAGGTTCTCACCAGCCCTCTTATTCCTGAAGTCATAGTAATTGGTTTCAGGAAAGACAGAGGGCTAAGGGGAAAGCAGTTTCTGGTTTGGACGTACTTTGGTTTAGAATTAAAAGCTGTGACATTAACTACTTTGGGCAGGCTTATTTTTTCTCTACTCAATCTAAAAAAGCATATTCAGCAGACGTGAGTGAGCTGAGGAAATTTTTGTTTTGACAGCTTTGGGACATCTGAGATACTGTATACAGAGCATTCTAACCAGCCCAGAAAGACGTGTGTCCAAAACGTATGCAGGAAAATGACTGATCAAGGGTGAGAAAAATGAGAGGAAATCCTTTTAAAATGAAATGTTTTGTTAAGAGCAACCTCAGATGCAAAAATTTATGCCAGAAGAGACCCCAGATTAATGGAACTTTACCCAGTCCTTTTGAGTAGATGCCTAGAATAATTTGGTTTGTTAGAAATTGTGAGCTGTTGGTGCCCACAGTGGTCTGGTCAAATAGCCTCATCTTAAGATGAGGAAACTTGGCTCAGAGAGGTCAGTGATCTGCCCAGAGCTAGTGGCAAAGCTGAAATTCAAACCCAGGTTGTCTGCTTGGAGGAGCCCACATCTAACCCTCCATAGCAGATGCATGGGTGATGGTTCATACATTCTCAGTACGTGGGCTGCAAAACATTTCCTCACATGTTACTCCTATCTATCACTTTATCCATGTCATCACTTTAAATCCTTGGGTCTCCATCAATCCAGCGGGTTCATGATGTCCTAAGTGTTGCATCAGTGTAGGGTCAATGCCATCCTGGTGTGGAAAGACCCACAGCTGGGCCCAGTCTAGTTACTTCACCATCACATGAAGTGCATCTTAAAAACAAGATCTGGGGTCCAGGGACAGTAGGACTAGGTTTGGGAACCACAGGTCTTCCGAATATTCACCTCCTTGTTGCCTATTTAAATGTCCCCTGTAACATCCAGGCAAGCCATCTGCCAGCCTCTGACTGAAAGCCAAGCACAGAATGGTGGGGAAGAAGCTCAAGGGATCTGAGAGGCAGAATTCACTTCCAGCTCTGGTTCCTGTGTGTTTCACTACCTTCAGCCCATAAACCACTCCCTGGTTCTGTCTGTCATCTGAAAAATGGGAATGGCCATGTTTCCTATTGACAGCATCGCTATAAGGACCAACTGTGAGGAGAGATTTCCACGTGCCAGAACGCAGGTGCTTCACTAACACCTTCTGAAGTGGAGTGAGGCCTGTTCCAGTGCGAGGCGGGTAGCCCGCATATTGGTGGCCTGGCTCTACTTTGCTAGAAAGTTTTTCCTGAAAACTCTTTAAATCCCTAGTTTTGCCCTCTGGAACCTGAAAGCACTTTACGTTTCACCATGACGCTATCCGTGCTAGGACTTAATCCTATGCAGCCCAGCTTCAAAATTCACGCAACTACACGAGAATAAGCACTGCCAGTTCCCCACCTGCCTGGGATAACCTTACTCCTTCATCTGTTCATCACACATTCTCTAGCTTAAACCTGTACCATGTCAGAATCTTCTCGTTCTCCTAAAATCGCCTCCTCTGTGAGCCTCTGGTCCTCCCAGGCAGAAAGTCTCTCTTGTTTTGTTTCCCCATTGCCCCGCCATGTCTCCAACATGTCTGCCAGCTGTGAGAGTTAGGTGTGAGAAGACTGGGAGTCCCTGAAGGGCACAGGGTCCATGCTAGGGCAGCCTGGTTTCAGTCTGTTTTGAGATTGGTATCAGGGAGGAACCCCATGGTCGGTAACCTCCAACACCCAGCAGATGCTCACCATTAGAGATAAGAAGAGTAAGTGGGGAGGATCACTTTGCATGTTCTGAGGTTGAGAGCCCCCATGACCATCAGCCTCCTCTGGTTATCATGGATACCACATTGCTCAGAGCTCTCCTCCAACCTTCAGGTTTTAGGGATGATCCCATTTGTATGGATGTCATACTGAGCAGTGGACAAACTACTAAGGTTTTCACCATGTTCTGTGGGGTCTGAGACTCCATGTTCTACATGAATGCTTCCTGGAGATCACAGGCAAAGAACTGGGCTGGAAGTCCAATCTGGGTTCTGATCTCAGCTCTCTTACTTCTCGACCCTCGGTTCTGCTACTTTGGCCAAGTCACATCACCCTCCTGAGCCTTGGTTTTCCCATCTGTAAAATGAGGAGGCTGGGCTGGTTAACTTCCGAATGCCTGGGATTTTAATTATTTTCACTTTTCTGTTCTGAAATGAAGAACTGAGTCCTGCTTCTTCCATCCACAGCATTGCTTTGGCCACAGATAAGAGAAATGAGAATTAAGGTTTCTGTGCCTATCTCCCACCATCCTGGACATGTTTGCACACACACCCTCTTTGAGCCTCTTTTGTGGCTGTGTTTATATAATTGATTGATTGAAGGAGACTTGGCCCTTCTTTGCTGCAGCTTGATTATAAGTGAACTAAACAGATGTCTTGAATTGGGTGATTGGTTCCCAGATGCATTCTAGGGAGTGAACTGGTGGGAAAGAAGTGAATGATTTCAGTTCTGGGGCCCCATGACAAATGAGTAGTGGTTGTGGGCGGGAGGCAGGCCGGGGTTAGGTTTGGTACTTAGTCTTATGATGAAGTAAGTGACCAGATGTTGGTGGCAGCTGGAAGATTAATATCAAAGGTAACTGGTGGGCTAAGTGCCCCTTTAGGAGATAACCCAGCAAGGGGGAGAAGCCCCTAATCATCCAAGCCTGAGTGAAAGTCAGGACTCTTGGGGTTCTGCTGACCAGCTGCTAGAGCCAAGTTAGAGAGCTTGTTTTGGCCATCTGCCCAAAAAGGGAAATTGGTCTTAAAATGGTAGCGATTGAAGAGTCCTGAGAATCATTTCATTCCACCATTTCATTTTTCAGATGAGGACACCGTGGCCTTGGGAGCTTAAATGATTTGCCTGAAGTCACAGCACAGAGCCAGGGTCTAGATCGCAGCTCTTCTTACTCAAGATCTAGTGTGACTTCACTTCCAAAGGAATGTTAGATCAGCGGGTCGAAAAGCAAAGACTGAATAAGGAGTTCACAAGGCTAGGTAGAGTCCAAGCTTCCTGCCTTCAGTGCTGGGCATGCACCTGTTCAGTTCCCCTCTGCCATGGCTGATCCCTGGGGCCACATGAAGGGCAGCAGCAACAATGACTGCCAAGTTTAACAATAAACTGTGTGCCACTCACAGCCTTGCTGGGGGCTTGATATGCATACTGCATTTAATCCTCCTCACATTCCCCTAGGTGGCCCCTGCTCTAATCCCCATTTGACAGATGAAAGAATTGAGGCACAGAGGGAGTAAATAATTTGCCCCCAGGCATGCAGTGAGTAAAGTGACAGAGCCAAGCTTTCACCTTGAGCAGCCTGATCCCATGCAGCATCTAGGCGCTGAAGTATTCCCCAGACAGCCTGGTGCCCCCTGAGGTTTTGATGTCAAAGAGAGCAAGGTAGAAAGATGCCTGTTCCAGTCAGTGTTCTCTGGGTCCTCCAAGGTCCAGGCGGTCCAATTCATTCTGAGGCTCCTGGTGGTAAATCTAAGGCACAGCGCGACCAAGGTGGAAAGACATGCATGTATAGTCCTTCCTAGTTAAGAAAGCATGCCCGCACTCATTCCCTTATTTGATCACCGCTGCAGGTATTATTATGTTTATCAGCATCATTATTATGATAAATCTCTCATGTTCATACACAAGGAAACCAAGACTCAGGTGGTTAAATGAATTGTCCGAAAGTATAAGGCTGATGGGACCAGAACTTGGAAATTTCCAAGAATTCTCTAGTGGTCTTCCCCTTTGACTCCTAGGCCCCTGCCTGTCCTCCCTTTGCTCTTATCATAGCTTCTGGCCTATGCACAGACCTACTCTCTGGCAGGGAGCTTCCAGCAACCATCAAAAAGCAGCTTGTTGGGGGTGCCTGGGTAGCTCAGTTGGTTAAGCGTCTGCCTTCGAGTCAGGTCGTGATCCCAGGGTCCTGGGATCGAGCCCTGCATCGGGCTCCCTGCTCAGCAGAGAACCTGCTTCTCCCTCTCCCTCTGCCTGCCTCTCTGCCTACTTGGACTCTATCTCTCTGTCAAATAAATAAATAAAATCTTTAAAAAAAAAAAAAAACAGCTTGTTGGCAGGAGAGTACGTCTAGGGTGAGAGAAGCCAGAAAGCCTGACTGGAAGAGATTTGAGCCTTCGAATCATTGGAAGATATTTGAAACCTAGCCATGTATGTTTTTGCTAGCTTATTCCAGAAAAACACAGTCTAAAATTTTGAAAATTTTCCTAATTGTTGAAGGTATTATTTTGGTTTTTTTGTTGTTGTTGTTATAGCTGAGAATAGTAATAATAAATATCATACAGTTAGGAACCAGATTTTACTACCAATTTTGCAACCCACCCACTTTCATCTGTACTAGCTCTGGACCTCGGTTTCTTCGTGCCAGATGGTCCCAGAGGTCCCTCATCACCCAGAAGGTCAATGATTGAGAAGTTTGGAGAATCCCTTGAGAAAAGGAGAGGACTCCACCATGTGCCTCAGGATGGGTGGCAGCCAAGGGAGTTCCCTTGAGCTGTGTACAATCCTTAAGGACTGCCAGGATTTTGAGAATGTTGGTTTCTGGAGCTCTATATAATGAGCTGCAGCTTCAAACATGAAGCTCTATTATATGACGTCTAAAGGCCACTTGTAAGAGAATTGTCACATGTACATGATACTTCATGTGGTTCTTTGTTGAATACACAAACCAGGCTTATCAGGACTCCTCCGTCATCTGTCTATGCCATCCTTGAAGCAATCTAGACACTCGGCTTAACCATGCCAGTAAGCCACGCCTGAGGAAGTGGGGGCTGGTGATTCAGTAAGTCTGACATTGAGCCTGGCCCGAGCCTGGTGCTGTCCAGAGAGGATGATACTCGAAAAGGCCTCCACAGCCAGGAGAAGTGCCCTGCACACTGTGCGGGAAGGACCCTTGGACCAGCCACATGACCCTCGGGTAGTCTTTTCCCTTGCCTTGGTGTTGGTTTTTTCACCTGTCCAGTGGGAGAAGCAGTTGACCTCAAATGTCGTTTCAAGTCCTGATAGCTTTTAACTCTGTGAATATCACCTCGCGGTGGACATGCCAACCTTAACATGGGACAACATAAACCAAGGAAATGGTCACCTGCCATCAGGTAAAATGGCTCACATAAATACGATTTCTCATAGTAAATAAGAAACTGTGTTCAGAAAGGGCATGGCGGTGCAAATTCTGAATCAGCTAATGTGTGTTGGGAATTTCTCCATTGCAGGCACCTGCATCACTTCATTGAGTCCTTCTAGCAGTTCTGGGAAGTTAGTCTGATCACTGAGATGGCTGATGCTCAGAGAGAGGGAGAGAGTGCCCTGTACTGCACATCTGGCAGGTGGTGTAACTGGAGTCAAATCTCAGGTCTTGTGCTCTGTCCCTGAGAAACAATCCTGATGATATTAAGGTTACTTAATGAATAAGACCTATGGGCATAGATACATAGGAGAAGATTGTAGGGCTGGGTGGGACCGCAGAGATCACCATTCAACAAGTGAGGATTATTAGGTCCAACATCAAGGCCATCATGCATCCTGACAGTCAAACAGGAAAATAACCCCCCAAAACAAAATCACAGTCATGTTGCCATATTTTAAACTATCAGCCAACCTGATGATTTGTTTTTAGATGCAGATTCCATGGCTGAGTATCCAGTTGGATAAACTCTCTCATGGGCCCCTGATGGCCATAGAAACCTTGCCCATCCCACCCTCAGCTCCCTCAACTGTGACCCCTAGCCCTAACCAAGAAACACAGCCAATATTCCAGAAGATGTTAGGAAACCTAGATGGGAAGTTTGAACCCCAGTCCTTATTGCATGTGTAGCCTTGGCTTCCTGAGTCAACACACCTATGGGGGTTAAGACTTGGATCTTAGAGATATGAACTCTGACTCAGTCCTCACTAAGGGCATCCAAGTTCCAACTCCTTCAAGGGCAGCTCAGATGCTCTTGGCCCTGCTTGTCTTACCACGGGTCCAGTTCCTGACCTGCCTCACTGCAGGTCTTGACCCTTACTGGTGTCCATGGCTCTGAATGAGGGCAGCTATTTCTGCTGCCTTTTTAGTCCACAGTTCCCTGTTTGTGAGATACTGACATCAAAGTCTCAGGGTCTCAGGAAGGAAGCAGGTCAATGAAAGCCCACTCAGTCACTTCATATCTAACTTAGCTGTAACTTCACTGCTCTAAGCCCAGGGTCTTCATCTGTTAAGTGAGGGTAAGAATCCTGCCTACTTCATAGGAATCAAATAAGGTAACGATGTAAGGGGCCTGACAAACTGTGTCTGAGCACAGCAAGCCCTCAGTAAATATTGTAAATTATGAAAATACTTCCCATGGGCCTTCACGGAGGTCCTCCCCTCAGGGATCCTCTATAAACGCATACCCAGTGCTACCACAGCCAAGAACATAAGTCGTCTGACCCCAGGCTTATTTCTGAAACACTCATGATAAGAGAAAAAAGGAAAGAAGGGTGGAATATCATAGGATTGATAAACATGGCGTTCTTCTCTTTTTTATGACTCTGCTCTTCACTCTGCAATGTTTGTTTCTAAACCTCATGGTGGGCTGACACTGAGAGACATCAGCCAGTGGGTTCCTGTGGATCTGCCCCAGGACAGCGGCCCGTAAGGATCCTGGACACCAGCCAGCCTTGGAAAGAAAGTCTAAAGAACTAGAGGCTGCTGGTCCCCTCACTTGAAACTGACTCGAGGTGACCAAGGAAACTAGTGGGAGATCTCTGGGTTTCCAGGGTCAGGGTCAAGGAGGCACAAAAGGCCTTGATCCAAAGGAGCTTTTTGGAACCTGAAGTGAGTCTGGATCAGTCTACAAAGGAGGACTGTTGGATTTTCTAAGCCTACCCCACGGAAGACCTGAGTGTCCAAAGGACATCATGTCTCCCTATCACCTTTATGTGGCATTGTAGATGGTGCCTGGAACTTTCATGGCATCTCCTTTATGCAGCTCAGCCTGGGAAGACCCCCATCTCTGCTGATTAGCCAAGGTGGCTTCCTTGGCGCCGGCCTTAGCATGACTGCTTGGGTGGTCTCACACATTCCTAGAGGCTAGATGTCCCCCCTCAGACTCAGTGTGTGGTCATGGCCAACTCCTCTGCAGCCAAGGGCATTTGATAAGGGAACTGGGCATCCCTCCGGGCAGGGCCACCACAGGGAGTTCTGATCTGTTTCTGTAACCTTCTTCTGAATGGCTGCCTTTTAGACTAGAACAGTGCCTTAAAGCTAACTGTTAATGAATTCAGTTTTTGAAATGTGACTCATACCCTGGAAGGTTTCAGAATATAGGTACAAACTGATAAAAATTCATGAACACACACATACATTCACACTTACTCATCCAGGAAGAGTCTTACCTGAGCTTTTCTTCTTAATTCTTTGAGGATCTTGAGGTAAACTGAGTCCCCATTGAGTGTGATGCACTTTCATCTCACTTCATGGGGAATCTGCTTCTGGGGGTGACAACAAACCCCCATTCAGAGGTAGGCAGAGTGAAAATGACTGATGGTCTGTAGGTTTGATTGCATTTGCCCTGTAGAATCACCGACCTTCAGAGCCGGAGGGCAGAATAGAAGATATATTTCTTTCGTTTTCTTCAAATGCATAAAACTAGGCATGGAGAGGCGAGCAGACTTGCTGGGGTCTCTCAGCTGCTACGTGCAGGACCCAGCCTGGAAACATCCTCACTGCTCTACCTCCACAGCTCTTGATATCCCTTCTCAGCAGGAAAACTGTTTACAGAAGATTCCATTACCTTAACCTTCTTTCATGATTCAAGTAACTAGAAAGTGAGTAGCAATGATCAGGTTCTGGAAAGTATGTCTTTTTCTCATTAATGTTTTTCCTCATTGTTTTTCATTGCTCATTCCACTATGTGACCAGCAGGTTCTGGAAAGTACGTCTTTCTCATTGCTGTTTTTCCTCGTTGTTTTTCATTGCTCATTCCACTATGTGATAAGCAGGTTCTGGAAAATATGTCTTTTTCTCATTGCTGTTTTTCAATGGTTAGATTCTCCTGGGTCCTGATAGGTAAAATAAGGTTGAGATCTCTGGATTTTTTTGAAGGTCATGGTCACTTTGCCAAATAGGCCTGACAGAGAGGAAATCTAGATCTGTTGCCTTAGGGTAGAGGACAAGCTGTTGCAGATATGAAGAGGCTGCAGACTTTGGGTCTAATAATAACTAAAATATAACACTTCACAGGTGTCTTATATATTATTTAATTTACTCGGTTGGCCCTGGATTGAGATTTTGAAACTGTGGAGGTGTGATGAAAAATGCCTGGATCTTCATCATTATCCAGCTTTGGGTCACATTCTGGTTCTGCCTTAGGCTGATCCTTTGATCTTTGGGCAAGTAGAGTAAACTTTCTGAGCCTCTATTTTCTCATCTGTAGAGAGAATCCATCATCTACTTTTCGGTGTGTTTCTGTAGATTAAATGTAGTGACACAAGAAGAACACCTCGCAGTCTCTGGAGACAGCTGGGACTCAGTGAATATAATTCCCCACGCCTTCCCTTGGGTGTGGACCTGGCTCTGCTGTTGGATTGCTTAAAGCTGACCCCTTCACTGACACCCTGGATCCCTCTGAGTCCTGTCTGTAAAACAGATTCGGTAGTCCTTATCCTACAAGGCCTGGGTAGAGGACGGTTAAGGAGAAAGATGCAAGAAGCATCCTAGTTCTCCAACTTCAGAACACGCCCTGAGGAACATGATCCTTAACCTGGTGGTTTTACAGATGACGAGTCCCAGGTGTTATTTCTTGAAAGGACTGGGGCTAGTGCAGGAAATTAATTATGGGAAATTAAATTGGAATATAGGAAAGCCCAATTCAGTTTCACCCACAATGAACAGTAATGTTAACTTCCTTTCTATTTAAAACCAAAGAGTGTGGCTTTGACAGCTAAAGGGAGGCTGCCTCAGAGCCAGAGTTTCAAAATGAACCTGTTTGATAATTGGAGCACGTGTCTAGCTTATGTCACTAGGCAGGGTTTGGTCCAAACACGGCCAGTTCTCCAACTGTTCAGAGTCAAAGATCCCAGGATGGATGATGCTTGATGCTGGGTTTCTGTGGTCTGTTCATCTAATATGCGCCAGACAGTGTCTGACCTTGCATGCCACACCTCTGTCCCAGATAGAGATAGGATGACTTTAATTGGAGGAGAAAAATCAAGATAGAGGATGGGCCGTAGACGTGGAAGCTTTGGGAAAGTCACCTTTGTCGGTGTAGAATGGGGACAGCCAATACCTTTCTCTCCAATCTTTTGACTTGATCATTAGCTAATATGGATGGATCCTTTTGACCCTCTTCAGAAGAGCCAAGGTTAGTGGCTACACTTTTCATTATAATTGTTGTGCTACAAAGTACAAAATGCTGGATCAGTTTTCTCCTTGCATTCTGCAGTCAAAACCAGGTGGCTGGCAAGTACTAAGTCTTGAAGAGTAAGGCAGCCTACAATTCATGGATACAGCAGCAGCTCAGCCCCCAGGGGAAGGTAGAAAGTCTTCAAAGCTGATAAAATATGTAGGCAGCAAGTGGCACATCAACTCAAACAGGGCTAGCTCTGCTCATTTCAGCTTGCCATTAGAAAGGTGAATTGTCTGCATTGTGAAAGGGCGAGTGGTATTAACCTTAGGACCAGAAAGATGGCGGCTCGTGGAAAGCAGCTGGTACATAAGCCTCTACAGGCTGAGAAGCAGAAAGATACTTAATAGAAGTGTAATTGGAGGATTCACTCCCCACCACCACCACCTAAACTGAGTTTGGCTAGTGTCAATGGGAATTATTTTACTCCCACTCTGGGGCAGGGCTTAGCTGACTATGTGTGTGACTAAGGGACCACCCAGTGACGACCGGCTGCCTGCACTAGAATTGACCCCACTTTTCCTCTGTCTTCAGAAATTCTAAACAGCAGGCTCATCTTGGAGGTCAAGGTAGCAATAGCCCCAGAAGCAGCTGTTAAAATGCAAAATGGTAATTGGGAGTTAGCACCCAGTAGCACCACCCTGCAGACTGATTTATCAAATTCGCTGTAACCCTTCTGAGAACAAGGACTTAGGAATCTTTAAGAAGTCAAATCAGGAAGGAGCTTTAGAAAACATCTAGTCTAGGTCTCATTTTGTAATTGAGGAACTTGAGGCCCAGAGAGGTTAAGTGTCTTGTTCAAGGGAACCAGCACATCGGTGGTAGAGCTGGAGTTGGAACCCAGGCCTCACTGGGCATCTATTTTCCCCGTCACCTGGTCTAAACCCCTGTTTCGCAGCTGAGGGCACCAAGTGCCACATGTGAGGAGAGACTGTCCGAGCCTGGACACCAACCAAAGTCCCCATCTGCTAGTCCAGTGGTCTGTCCTTCATATCACATTCTCCTTTTCTTCACATCCCCATGGCTGAGGGGAAAAAATGAAGTAAAATGTAGATGAATAACTTGCACTTTGGCACACATTTCACTTACCCATCAGTGAGCTTTGGGCCCCTACAGGGTACAAAGCACTTCAGCCACTTTGGGTAATGCACACTGAGGAAGGGGAAGGAGAAGGTGAGGGTATCTTAAAATTAGGGCAAACATGGAATGGTTTGGACACAAGTAGCCTGAGTCAAAGGTCATAAAAAGTCCCAGGGCACAGCCTCCTCCTGCCCCCTCGCTCCCCTTTACCCAGTAACCTTGCCCGCCCTTCCTCAAGAGACAATAAGTCCAGACTAGCTGTCCTACCCTTGGCCATCTTGTGTGGAGGGGGCCGAAGTATAGATGGTTGGCTGGCAGCCAGGGCTGGGAGTAAGGCCTGAGTGAGTTCCCTTTGGCCTTCTCTTCTCAGGTAGGGCAGAACCTCGCCAGGATTTTTCCTGAGCATCTACTGTAGACAGGCTCATGTACACAGATAGCACATTATCCTACTAGCTCGTACAGCGATCTCTAGAGGTAGGTGTTATCATCCCCAATGTACAGGTGAGGAAATTTGGGGCCCCACAGGCTGATTTTCTCAACCCAGACTTAGAGGCAGACCTATCTGGTTGCAAAGCCAACATCCAGCCATGTGGCCTCAGACCCTCTCATATCACCAGGCAACATTCCACGATGCAGAGCTTCTCCAAGACCCACCTGTTAGCTCTTTTTTCACCTGCCTTCTCTGAAGATACCTCCCTTAACCTGAATTATACAAGGAACTCCTTTTTTTTTTTTCCCCCTCTCTCTCTCGGTACCCTTTTAAGCCATATGGAGCCGAGCCAGCTGTGAACCTGACCGCCGGACGCCCCAGATAGAGTGCGGGCTGTGGATGAGATAAAGGCCTCCCTCCTGGAGCGGAGGGGTGGTGGGGCTGGAAGGTCTCCTTGGGGAGACAGTTTGCCCTACTGACCACTGGCTGTCCTTGCAGGTCTGGAGTGCAGCTTCGACTTCCCCTGCGAGCTGGAGTACTCCCCACCCCTTCACGACCTTGGCAACCAGAGCTGGTCCTGGCGCCGCGTCCCTTCTGAGGAGGCCTCCCAGATGGACCTGTTGGACGGGCCCGAGACAGAGCACTCCAAGGAGATGCCCCGAGGTAAGTGTAGGGGCCGCCGCAGAGTGTCCCGGCCGGGCCAGGATGGGGCTTGGATGTCCATTTCTGTTAGCAGGTTTGAGGCTTCCCTGGCTCTGCTCTCACCTGTTTCCTTTGAAACCTGC
The DNA here is from genome assembly GCF_011800145.1 of Mirounga leonina. NCBI lineage: Eukaryota > Metazoa > Chordata > Mammalia > Carnivora > Phocidae > Mirounga > Mirounga leonina. Next base: position 16,563,102 of record NW_023270305.1, on the reverse strand, counting down.
TTCTAATACCTGTGCCATCCATAGGATTCAAGGATCAAGCCGGCCTTTTACTCTCTCACCAAGAGAAGGAAATAGGATTTTATAACTCTTTTTCACACAGATGTAGGAGAAAGTGCTGATCTGTTTGTGAGGAATAGAGTTGCCAGGACACCCAGTTAAATTTGAGTTTCCGGTGAACAATGAATGGTTTCTTAGTATATCTCATGCAATCGTTGGGGCATACTTACACTTTAAAAATTGTTCCAATTTCTAATTATATTAAAAAATTCAAATGTAATTGAGGGCCCTCCCTTTTTACTTGCTACATCTGGCATTTCTAATTCGGAATGTATGGTGTAACTGTGTTAAATGTTCATTTCAAAGCCATTAATGAATATTCAGGCTGTGTTGTAGCTTTGCAAGTTGCTTCCAGTAGTTCTGAGCTATTAATGAACATCCCTTTCTGAATTATTAGGGATGGGAGAAGGTAGGACGGGGTAAGTTGTGGGTACTTGTTAAGTATTTGCTGAGTTTTTAGAGATGGAGGTGGAGACACTAAGCCCTAGTCCTGCCTTCAGGTCTCACTTTGGCAAATCTTAGAGCTCCACATTCCTTGGATCCAGGAAACTCTACTTATCCAGAATCGACAGCCTATGTTTCTGATTCATAGTAAGAAATAACCACTGGTGCGTTGATGGACTTACAGAACATTCAGAGTCATACTTTCATTTTGCAAAGCCCTTCCACCTACACTGTCTCATTTGATTCCAATGTTGTGAGAGGCAGGCCAGATGAGAAGGCAGGGGCTCAGAAAGGGGAAGCGACTTGCTAAAGATCACACAGCTGGTCCATGCTGGTCCAGGTCTGGATGTCCGGTGATGAGTGCTAGACAAGGACACTTTCTACCGCATTGTGTTTCTGTCTTTGCAGCTAAAGCTACTGCGAGAGCCTACCCTGGGCCCGGGTCTAAGGGGCAATGATCTCAGGCTCATGCTACTGTGAACCTAATGGGGACAGAGCTCAATTAAGTTCTGGGGGAGTTTGGAAGTGGCATGGAAATAGCTGATGCCCTCAGGCTGCTATAGTAGCCTCAAACCCTGAACTGGGAGACGCTCTTCCTTTCTACACACTCTCCCAGGCTGACCTTTTTTTCTGTTTTTATGACTCTTTTCAAATTGCTTGACCTTGATTTATATTTTAAGCTGCTTTCACCTGGTTACTGATGCATATTGCCCAGGGTAGGGGTCATGGTGTTGTGTAGGTGAGTGGCTCTTAACCCTGTAGTGCATCTGAATCTTCGGAGAGCTTATACAAAGTAGTGCCTAGACCCCACAGTCTGTGATTCTGATTTGAAGGATCTGAGATGAACCCTGGAAATCTGTATATTTTTAAATTTTATTATAAAATCTAGCATGTGCAACAAAGTAGAACATGTGTGCATGGATTGATGATCACAGTGAAATCAACACTGTGCTCTCAGCACCAAGCGTAAGAATTTGAATGTTGTCAGTCCATTTACAGCCTCTTCTGTCACCCTTCTAGAGCCAGAATCTCTCCCTTCCCTCAGAGGTAACCACTATCCTATTTTGCGTTCATTGTTCATTTGCTTTTCCTTATGACCTACCACTTATGCATGTAGCCCCAAACAACGTATCGATTAGGTTTGTAACCTATTACATAAATGAGATAATGTTGCTGTTTTGTGATTTGTCCATTTTGATGCTCGTAGCTGTGGTTCTTTTGGTTTTCAATCACTGCATGGAAGTACCACAATTTATCTCTTCTACTGTCCTTAGACATTTGGGTTGTTTCTATGGTTTTGCTATTACCAGCAGCACTCCTGTAAGCATTTTTGCACACGCCTCTTGGCACATGTGCGTGCCCAAGAGTTTCCCTAAAGCAGAGAGGAGGAGTGGAATCGCTGGGACATGGGGTGCAGCTTCCATTTCGATAGATAGTGCCGACCTATTTTCCCAAGTGGTGGTACCAAATTATACCCCCACTAGTGAGGTGTTAGTATTCCTCCCCAGGACTTTACATCCTCACCTGTCCCTGATATTGTCAGACTTGGTCATTTTTGTCCAGCTGGTGGATGCAATCCAGTATTTCTTCAGAGCTGTAATTTCCATGAGACTCTCTCTCTCCCTCCTTTTTTTTTTTTTTTTTTTTTAATGTTTGTAGAAGCTTCTCAGGTGATGCTGAGGCAGAGCTAGGTTTGTTATACTCTTGATGCAGACCCCCTTTCAGACTTACTCGCATTCACCCATCCCTAGGGATGGTTCTAGAGCCTCCTCCCCAGCCTCTAGAAGCGGTCCTAGCAAGACCTGCACTTTTGGTCCTTGTAGGTTTTTTATTTGATGACTATTGAATTGTGAGCACGTCTCAGTGAGATCAGGAGAGAGGGACAAGTAGCAGTTGTTCTCAGACTTTGTAGGAGTCAGACTCAGTACATTTGAAAGTTGGTGCTTTTTAAGTTTTTAAGCAATTTTTAGAAGAGCGCCAAAAGATTGCACATTGCCACTCTCTGACCTGTTTCTCTTCCTTGATCTGCTATCTTGTGATCTCTGGCATCTGCATGATACCCCAAGTACTAGGAGAAAAACAAAAAGAAGAAGAACAGGAGAGAATTAAAAAATAAGCACTCATTCCTCAATGTTCCCAAATGTGGAAATATATCAGTGCCTTTAGTTTTTATAGCTGCGTCCCAAGGGCCAGTACCCACACTGAATACAGACCTTTTTCCATTATTAAATCAGTCAGGATTGGAATAGTCATATTTTAGTGAGTACTGCCAGCTTCCGTGTGTCTGAAAAACACTCTTCCTAGCATGGTAGCATGCATCACTAAGAACGATGATGTGCACAGCCATGACCAAACCACTGCCCATACACCAGTCCACCTCATCAGGTTCTTCAGTGAACAAACACATCCAAACACAGCTTGAGAGAATCTCACCACTGTCAGAAACCGGTGTTGATTTTTCCTGGGGTCGAATGGAGGGACCTATACTCATATCGGTCTCAGAAACAAGGGAGTAGCCTCCGAGCCTTCCTAGGGACACTTCTAGAATGTCACTGGTAGGTGCTCAGAACCTCTAGTAATGGGCCGCTCATTGCTTTTTGCTTCAAGTGATTATATCACTATCTGAAGTAGAGTTGCTCCTCATGAAGCAAGCTGATGTATTTTAGTGTTTCTTGACTGTCAGGGAAAGAGGTGAAGGTGAAGGGAGAGAAAATGACATGCCCAGTTTGCACTGCGCCAGAGCAAGGGCCTACATCTCAGTCCTAATGGCCAACTCTTTGGAATCTCACTTTCTCTGTCATTTTGGCAGAAAGGATGCTGGTGGTGGAGATAAGGAGTGATGGGGTGCCCTTTAGGGTAGTGTAGTCAATAGGGATTTCTTAAAGCTCAACATTTATTGGTTGGATGGTATTTAGACTCCACTGCAATATTTCTTGTCAGGGGATATAGAAAGACCAGAAAAAGGCAGTGAGATAATACCAATCATAGATAATGAACTGTAAGAGTATAAATTCTGAATGATTTTAATTTATAGCCCCTGTAACTGAGAATAATAAGGAAGATACAATTCAGAGCAGCAAGATAATAAAAAGTGATGATCTTGATGGAACACAATATTATAAATTAATAAAATCTTGAGGAATCATCAGGTTGAGGCATTCTATGACTTTTTAAGAAGTGCCAGGGGCATGTTTGACATCTACTACTTCCGGTTGGTCTTTTGGTATGTGGTCACGTTTTTCTTTTCCAGCAAGACAAGATCTTAGTCTCCAGCATGAACCCTAGCTTTCAAATGGAAAACAGATTAGCAGCTTCACCGCCAAGCTCCTCCACAACCCCCCAGTCATATGCATACCCAGGAAGAATGGGAGGAGAGTCAGCTGGGAGAGGCTGACCCCCTTCCTGTATCAGCTCAACTCTCTTCCAGAGAACTGATTCTCAAATCTTTGTTTGGCTCAGTTTTTGTCTTTCTCTAACCGACTTATTTGGCTTAGCATTATACTCTCTAGCCATATAATTTTACTCATATGTGGAGTTTAAGTAAAAAAGAGAGAGAGAGAAACCAAGAAACAGACTCTTAACTATAGAGAACAAACTGATGGTTACTAGAGGGGAGGTGGGTGGGGCGATGGGTGAAACAGATGATGGGGGTGAAGGAGGACACTTGCTGTGATGAGCATGGGGTCTGATGTGGCAGTGCTGAATCACTATATAGTACACCTGAAACTAATGGAACGCTGTATGTTAACTATACTGGCACAAAAAAAAAAAAAGAAGAAGAAGGCTTGGTTTTCAAAAGGCTGAGAAGCACTGTCCTAGAGTTCTGGAATGGCTAATGATGCGGCTACGACGACAAGGGTATTACAAAGTGGGGTCCATTCAGCCTTTCGGTCCACTTCTGTTGTACCCTTGTGCATTAGTTTTTTGTAGCTGCTGTAACAAATAAGCACACACTGGGTGGCTTAAAATAACATAAATTGATTTTATCCCAGTTCCAGAAGCTAGCATTCTGAAATCAAGGTGTGATCAGGGTTGGTACGTTCTGGAGACTCTGTAGGACTATACATCCCATGCCTGGTTGCCTCGCTTCTGGTGGCTGCTGGTATCTCAGTGCTCCTTTGCTTGTAGATGCATCAGTCCAATCCCTGGCTTCAACTCCACATGGCATTCTCCTTGAGTCTCAGATCTGTCTCCTATAGGGACACATGTCACTGGATTTGGGGCCCACCTTAAATGCAGCATGATCTCAAGATCCTTCATTACATTTGCAAAGACCTTGTTTCCAAATAAGATCACTTTCACAAGCACCAGGGATTAGGACTTGTACGTATCTTTTGGGGACCGGATTCAACCTACTACACATTGATTTTTCTTCCCGTGTGTGTGGATTGGCCTGTGGATCCTGTGTGTCTCTCCCTGTGTACTTGTGGGTTCTTAGATCCTTCTGGAAATCAGGTTAGGTGATTTTAGAGGAGCCCAGATTAATGCCAGCATTTCTCCTCTTTCCTTTAATTCCTTCCCCTGCCTCAAGGGTTTGCAACATCCTTAAAAGAGTCTCTGAACAGTTCGCAGATTGACTGCATCCCTGGAAACTGGGCCACATTTTGAGCTGCAGGTGTAAACTTGATGGGCCCTCCGTCTCGGGATACATCGCCCTTTGTACCTGCAGTCACTGGGGGCTGCAGCTGGTGGACTGAGCTGGCTGTAAGTCTCCTGCTCTGCCCTTAACCCTTTGTCGTATTGACAGGTAACTGGAGTGATGAAAGTCTGCCTAGCACTTCCTCCTTCACCCAGTGAAACTCATCGTTAGCCACCCATTTCTGCTCGGGCTTTATTGGCTGACCAAGCGGGACCTCATAAATTAGCCTCTTTGGTGGTGGATACCTACACATGAGTGGGTTTACGGCTCTTTCCGAGAGCAAGGTCCATAGGTGAGGACAGGGTGGAGATGACAGGATAGGCTGTCAGTGAGATCGAGTTGGGAGGAGCTGCGGGGCTGGGACATCATTGACAGCACACCCTGGAAGCACCCTCTGGTCCCCGGCCCGCGCCCGTGCTGTTGCAGAGGTGAGATGCGCTAATGCATGCTTAAGGTCAGCTGCTTCCTGCCCACAGGGTTTAGTGGTCACCTTTAAGGTGATCTGGTTCATGGCAGAGTCAGTAATTGCTCACCTCCCTTTGTATAAGCAGCCTTTAGCGAAGACCTCTGGTTTTCGGGTGTTGATGCTGAGAGGGTGGTTAGGAGAGAAAGGCAAACTGGGACAGAAGAAAAACACGGTGGGAATGACAGATGCACATGCATGCACACACACACACATCCTCTGGGACAGAACAATCTTTTTTTCTTTTCATTTCGTTCAAACGGGATGATCAAAGGGGGACTGTTGATGCCAAGTGTTCTTGGGCTCCAGCCCCCGAGAGCTCCCTTCCTATGCTGCTTGCTCCACTGTGAAGTTACTGTTTTAAGGCAATGATCTCTAAACTTTATTTTATGCCTCATCAGTAAAATATTCCTGAGCATGAACCCCTACTATGTATATAGTCAATATATGCAATATACTCAAGCTAGATGGGTCTCGCTCTGGTGGTCTCTCTGCCTCTTAAGTTTCAAAGACCATTTAGTCTCTTTTCTCAGACTCTACATGGTTTAAAGAAGAAGGAAATCACTTTCTGGGTTGAGTGCAACTAATAGTACACACTCAAGCCTCAAGACTCAGAAGATACCTTTCTCTACAGACCACCTGACAGACTTAAGGAACAGGGTCACAACCAAATTTTTCCTACTGGTTTATCTAAAAAGCTGTCTTGGTGGTGTTTATGATGGTGAAAAACTAGGAATCACTTAAATACTCAAACAATAAGGAATTGGTTAAATAAAATATAGTACACCTAAATATTATGCTGCCATTCCATTGATGCTATGTAAAAATGTTTAAAAAGATGGGAAAGTATTCAAGGCCCATTAAAACCAGGTTAAACAACTTGTTTGATATATCTTATTCCGTAAAAGAGAAACAAAGTTATGTATATACGGAGAAAAGTCTATAAATACCAACACAGTGTAGAAGTTATTTCTAGAAGACTGAATTATCAGTGATTTATATTTTTTTCTGTGTGCTTTGGTATTTTTCCAAACTTGAGTCCATGAGCATACTTTGCTTTTATAATAAGATAAAACATACTATTATATTTTTAATACAAAAATTCTCATTTGAGGCTATGTTCTATTGAATTATTTTAGATTTTTTTTGGGGGGGGGTAAGAAAAAAAAGCATGTTAACTATTTTCTGGCACAACCACCACCAAAAAAGCCAGCCCTGCTGACTATGGTGGGATAGACAAGTAGATGGACAAGCAGGTTGCTTTTCTGCCTGCTTGGGGGGTGTACATTCACATTGGCCCCCAAATCCTCTCATCACCACCCTCGCTTGACTTGTCCTTGAAGGGTGGGCAAGGCTAACTGTGGGAACCAAATGCGCATCAGGTTCAAGAATGTACCCAGCGACCAAGTACAGTATTATAAGCAGGAGTGGCATGCTCTATTTCAATTGAATTTTTGCAGAAGATTTCTGGATGGTCCTGCCTTTCATTTGAGCCAGCTTCTCATCATAGTAAGGTTGCTGGGGGGATTGGTAGCCTCTTATCCCTGCCCCTTTTCTGGAACTCATCATGAGAGGCCACGTGAGCTCTCTGGTGCTGCTTGCAGAAATGTGTGCCTCATCTCCTGAGCAATGAAGTCACTGGGCCTTGAATCCGGACCCTTGAGCAAACCCTTCAACAAGCTGTGACTTGTGAGTCTTTCATTTTAATGAGATCCTGGTGCCAAGCTGGCAGCACTTGAATTCCAGAGGGACTTGCCTTAATGAGCCAGAATACTTGCAGGGGGTCTGTGAAGTCCTCTCTGTCAAGACAGGCCTCTCCCATGGTATTACCTCTGCCTTCTAAGAGAAGCCTTCACTGGGAAGGAATGGATTATGGTTGCCTGGTGAAGATTCTACCCCTCCTTACCTAAGCTTCATAACCCTGCCCACAGGGCATGTGGAGTAAGAAAGAAGGACAGGCGTTGGAGGGAGAAGGGCTCTCCATCCCAAATCTGCTATAAAGGATGTCCCTTTATCTCTAGGCCCTAATCTGTAAGATAAAGGTCTTGGAGTGAACTGTCACTAAGATTCTTCTTGCTCTGATATGAGACTGAGGGTAAGCATATCCACTGCAGATGATGGCCATACACCTGGTACAAATCTGTGAGCCACAGATATCCCCACCAGCGACAGGAGATGTACCCATCCCCCCAAATTTAGCCATGGCTTCTGGAAGCTATACAGCTCCATGGCTCAAGTCATTCTTTGGACCAGGGCATCAAGATGGGAGCATTGATTCTAGAAACTTGTGTGGCACCGTGGAGGGAAGAAAGAGAGGCTCCTGTATCCATTAGCATAGATGAATTTGTCAGGTTAACTCCTTGAGGCTGGTGATCCTGAGGCATATTCACAGCATTGGAGAACTTAGGGCTAGTATGACAGATAAAATTATGACCACCCAAAGAAGTCCTAATTCCGGAACCTGTGAATATGTTACCTTAGAGGGCAAAAGGGACTTTGCAGATGAGATTATTCTGGATTATATGTGTGGGCCTAATGGAATCACAGGGGTCTTTATATTTGAAAAAGGAAGGCAAGAGGGCCAGAATCAGAGCATATGTGATGGTGGAAGCAGAGGCCAGAGAGAGACAGAGATTTGAAGATCACTATGTGCTAATGTGTATCAGTTTTTCAATTTTATTAATTTTTTGAATCATGTATTTCTTCATTTCTTAAGCCAACAATTGGTAAGCCCCTACTGAATGCAGGGTCCTGCAGATTAAAATCTAAATCGGGGGGACATCTCAAATCAAGGGGGGGCATAAGTCTATGTAAGAAGGCAGCACAGCCGTGACTGGCACTGAAGGTGGAGGAAGAGGCTAAGAGAGACGGAACGCAAGCAGCTTCTAGAAGCCAGAAAAAGCAAGAAACTGCATCATCCTCCCTTGAATCTCACCTAGAAGGAAGGCAGCTCACCAAACCCATGTTAGACTTCTGACCTCCAGAACTGTAGGATAATAAATGTGTATTATCTCAAGCCACTAAGTTTCTGGTAATTTGTTACAGCAGCAATAAGAAACTAACCTAGCTGGTCTTAACCAAGTTTGGAGGAAAAGTGATGGTCTTGGGGTACGATTCTAGGAAGGGCAGGGCTCAGAGGACTGACTGGGCCTTAGAGACACACTTCCTTCTGGTTACTGTGGAAGTTGTGTGATGAGTTATCGCCGGGAGGGCAGGCTGTAAGCTGGCCCGCTCCACTGGGAACAGAGCAGACATTGCTGTGCACTGAAAATGGAACAGAAGTAGCAGTAGCAGGAGCTGAGGCTGGAAGTGGCAACTAAAAGTGGCAGAAGTTCTATGAGCCCAGCTCCTGTGAGTAAGAAGGACTGAAGCCCCCTGAGGCAGGAGCCTGGAGAGGCTCGGTTTTTCTTCGAAATGGAGGGAGCGGGGGTGAGCCTAGCTCGCCCACGGCAGGAAGCTGTGATGTTTCCCAGGACACTGTTTGCAACGATCGTGTATGCGGTGGCTGGAGGAGGCAGTGAAGCCCCCGCTGCAGGGCCCGTGGTGAGCTGCCGACAGCTCAGGGACTGGCCCTTGGCTCTGTCCCAGATGCAGTTGGCAAGAGCTACAGTCTGCAAAGTGCTTTTGCATCCATGATCCCACTGATGCTCACAACACAGCGAGATGGGTATTGTTAGTGTGACTAAACATAGAGGTTGGTAAACTGAGGCTAAATAGTGAGCTTCGAAGAGAGGAAACTAGGTCTTTCTCATTCACTATGAGGTCCCAAGAGCCTGGCCCAGGGCCCAGGATAAAATAGACATTCATTAAGTATTTCCTGACCCACAAATGGAAGCTTAGAGAAATGAAGTAAATTGCTCAAGTCTACAAAGCTGGCATGTGGCAGGGCCAGATCTTGAATTCCGGTTTTTGAATGTTAAATCTCATGTCCTTTCCATTGTACCAAACTGCTCCTAAAACACAGTGTTTCCCAGGGCCTACTCCTATGTGGGACTCACTCTCATTAAAGGTCTGGTGGTACGTTCAGCTGGTGGCATTGACCACATGCCAGTGATGCCAGGGAGGTGCGTTCAGTTCGATGGCGCAACCAGGTCACGTCTGCTGTGGGGTCTGATAAAAGGCAGCGTCTTCAGAAGGGTCTTGGGAAGCCCTGCCTCTCCTCTGCCTTCTTTGCAGACGGCCAGAGAGCTGCCTGAGACAGGCACAGCATGAAGCTTGCTGTCCAGGCTACATGGTGATGCAATTAGTGTGAGAAGGTGGAATCAGGTTACTGCAACCAGTGCTGCCCTTTAGAAATGGAAGGAGCACTGTGCTGGGAGTCAGGAGTGACAGGTCTGCCCTTGACTAACATGTGAGCTCAGGCCTCCATTTTTCAACTGGTAAATTGAGTGGGTAGGACTAGATATTCTCTAAGAGTATGGGAACCTGTCTTTCTGACTTCCTTATTTCCTCTTATTAAGAACCTTTTATTAGTGGAGTTTTTAGCCTCACTGATTTCTATATATCAAATGGTTCAGATAAGACACATCTTAAAGAAATATGGGCTCTGCTTCAGAAAAGTTGAGCCGCTCTGAATTTATGCTTGAAAAGAATTGAAGGAAAGCCAGGACCTTGCAAAGAAGAATAAAATAAAATTCTCTTGAATGGGGATAACTACAGTGTAATTCTACTTAGAGTGGAAAGATAATCTTTACTCATTCAAGATGGAGAAAGACTGGTTCAATGTAAGTTGAAGAGAGATCTGGAGGTCATTATACCTCTGTGGCCGCGTTTCCTGACTTGTTATAAAAGTCAATGGAAATAATGCATGAGAGACCACTCTGTAAACAGGAAAATGGCATAGTAAAGTAACATATAGCCCAGTCTGATAGTAGTTATCCCAGCCACGCAGCCTGAAATAAAGGTTTCTGCTCTGTCTTGACTTAAGAATCTTGATCCTAAAAGACAGGAGGCTTATTCATCCCAGGTATCCAACTACAGCATCTCTAGGGGTATTTTTAAACTCAGGGCTTTTGGGCCATGAAAACAAATTTGCTGTGAATGACTGAGCCCTCTCCAGTGATGGTAACCATGCACATTTGCAAATGGAATTGCAGAATGCATAGGGGTTCAGATTTCAATGTCCAATTCTCCCCACTAAAGGATTATTAAGAATCTTTAAGGCTCTAATAGTAGACCAGATTTAAAGCATTATGATCTATTTTGATTCTCTCCACTTCTTGCTTTAGGATTCTTAGTACTAATTGCTAGTCATGCTTGATCAAAACACTCTTGTTGGGTACCAGGTCTTTCTTAGATGATTTTCATGGAAGCTGTTATTATTTAGAAATATGTTTGATGCCAGGTTTATTCTGTTAATGAAACTGGTTGCAGACATGCACAGTGTGGCAGCTCCCTATGTCTCTGTTAGGGAGTGCCCTGACCTGAAGTTGTATTCTCTTTGGCAACTGTCTTCTCTCTGACGTGATCAGCGTTCTCTATACTAGAAGCAATGGAAAAGGCATTTGAGATATTATGCTGGCAATAAGGAATGATTTATTCCTTATAAATGAAATGAGTGGTCAAAAATGAGAGTACCTCAAATGGGACTGGTCTTCTTATAAAGTAGATAGACATTAAATTCACTTCTGCAACAATGGCATAAGATGCTCCTAAAAAGGAATGAGTATTAAAAAATACTCCCATCTTCAATATTGCCGAGGCTACACAAATACAAAGTATCATTAAGATATCAGTCATTGCTCTTACCTATAGGAAACAAACTGAGGGTTGCTGGAGGGGTGGGGTGGGGGGATGGGGGGAGGGGGTAACTGGGTGATGGTCATTAAGGAGGGCACTTGATGTAATGAGCACTGGATGTTATATGCAACTGAGGAGTTACTAAATTCTACCCCTGAAAATAATAATAATAATAATAATAATAAAAATAAAAATAACAGCAAAAACAACAAAAAGATATCATTCATTGGATTATATACTCCCCCTCTCCTAAGAATTCTTTTTTCTTCATTTATTAACATGATGTGTTTATACCCAAAAGATATCCATTCCATAGCCATGTGTACTCGGGGAGCTGAGTGTGAGAGAGCTCAGTGCAATTGCTGCTATCCCTCCCATGTCCAAGCTCTTAACACAGATTATACCCTATTTAGAGTCTAACTATAAGTTAGATCAAGAACATTGAGAATTTTTTTTTTAAAAAGGGCAATCCAAATAATTAATGCTTTCAAAATGAGGATTTTGGAGAAGGTCAGAGTCTCAATTCTTTTGACTTGGCAATTCTCCAGAGGTCACTCACAGCTGTCCAGCTCTCACACGAATGCTTCATTTCTTTCTCTTATTTTTTGTCTCTTGCTTTCCCCTTTCTCTCCTATCCCTGTGTCTTCTATTCCTCTTCTGTTCTCACCCTCTCTTTCTTCTCAAAAGCTAAATGCACCAGCAGGCTTGGCTGGCACATGGACCAGAAGCAGTCTTCACCTACCAATAAAGACAGATCCAGACATGTTGGCCTTTTGCATGACACACACGTAAGGACAAATTTGAGAAGCATTGCTTGCTAGAGAAACAAGAAAGTTAGACAAATTCTTGAGGTCCTCTGCTCCATGAGGAAATAAATAAAATAAAAGCCCCACATACTAGAAAAATAAGCTGAGTCCATTGGCTTCTTTATCCCTGGGGTGAAAGGCAAGACAAGAAATCAGTGTCCTTCATAAGGAAACTAGATGCCTAGATGGAGTGAAAGAAGGATCCTGAAGGAGTCCTGGGTCTTTCAGAAATTGAGTTTCTGCAAGAAATCTAATTAGCAGTACTCTTCCCAACATCTCCACTAGCACCAGCAGCAGTCCACAACTTATTTTTAATTCATGCTTCCATAAATGCATGAGTAAAGTCACTGAGGCCATTTAATCTGAAAAGGGGAATGAAAAAAATAATGTGAAAATAAAGGGGAAACAACCAAAGGACATGAGATTGATAAGGAGCTTTTTTGTGAGAATTATTTATTGGGCCAGCTCAAGATAAAGGACTTGGCCTTCACTTAGAAGGTCTAGAACTGAGGGAAGGAAAGGCAACAGGAATCAATTTTCAGGGACCAGCTAGACTATATGGCATTTCTGGGTGAATTAGAAAAAAACTTGCCTTCTCTGGGTGAAGGAATTAGGAAAAGATGCCTCCTCTGGATAGATGCAGTGAGTGGTAGAACTCATAGCTTGAGAAGAGAACATGAGCTGAATTTCAGCCCCACTTGTCCACTCACTCAACACATTTGTGCAGGGTACAAATCACCCAACTGTGTATAATGACCCTGTTAATGCTTATCAAGGGCTTACTTTATACCAAGCATTTATCATGCATTGCCTTACATGATTCTCACAATAACCCCATAAAATAGTTTCAGAAACATGAATGACCATGTTTCAGACTAATAAAATTAGACTCAAAGAAGCAAGGTAAAGCAGGACTTCCAGTCATGGCCAAGTGAAGAGACTGGCAACGTCTTTCCCCAAAAAGCAACTATAAAGATGGACAAAATTGACAAAAACAACCATTTGGATGCTCTGAAAAATTGACCAAATGAATATAACAATCTGAGAAGCATTTGTGCTTAAGAAACTGATGAACTTCTGTCTTCTCAGCAGAGTGTGGTTGCAGATAAGACCCAGGTAAGAACAGTGGGCATCTGTGGCATTCTGACCTGGTGCTTCTACTGTCTACCCAACTCTGTCTACATAGAAGTCCTCAAAAGCAGGGCACACCATGAAGATCAACAACTTCTATGCTGCAGTGGAAGGTGGCTCACTCGATTTGGAGCAGTATTGTAGGTGGAAGTGATAATCTGTGATGCAGCTAGCTTGAAGCTCAATCATGGTCAGGGCAGGTGTGTTCATGATTGAGACTATGTGTATTCCCAACAGGGATGGGAAAAGGTCCAAGCTAGCCACAGCCTTCTAGCTAACCCTGAGACTGTACATACATGCAGAAGACACATCAGCGTCCTGAGCATTGAATGCATTCCCTTACCCACACACAGACCTATTGGCAAAAAGACAGAAGTACTGGTTCAAGGTGTTTGAGCACATCCTCTGTCCGAATATTTGCAGACCACTAAGCTATACACGGATGAAGTTTAGGAAGCCAGGCTTAAAATTAAAAGCAAGAACACACAGCTAATGAATCATTGAACACTACATAAAAAAATAATGATGTACTATATGTTGGCTAATTGAATTTAAATAAATAAAAAAAAGAAAAAGAAAAGCAATAACTTTAAAACAATGACAACAACAACAGCAACAACAACAAAACTGAACAGAGACATCAGCAGTCACACACTGTGGGGAAGACAGATTTCCCAGAGATAGCTCAGCCAAGATATTAAACAAAAAAACTCACTTAAGAAAAACAAAACCGCAACAACAAAAGAACCAACAAAAATCTTCAGGGGAGAAAATTAAAATCCAAAGTTGCCAGCTAACCTGCCTTACTATAAATATTAAAGTAAGTCCTTCAGGCCGAAATGAAATCAAAACGGGAGATAACTTGTATCCATAGGAAGAAATGAAGAACAGTAGAAATAGTTAAGTATGTGGCTTAATATAAAATAGTCAGTAAATACGTTTTCTCTTATTTCTTTTGTTAACATTTCTGAAAGACATAATATTATATAAATATACAATTATAAAGCCATATTTTTGAGTTGACACCAAAAGAGGTGCAATATATATGATAATAGCACAAAGGGTAGAAAATGGGATGGAGCTGTATTAGAGCAAAGTTTCTATATTTTATTGGAATTAGGTTAGTATTAATCTGAAGATTGTGATAAATTCAGATGCATATAACATAGAGCAAGCACTAAGAAAATGACTCCAAAAATGTAAAAAAAATTAACAGAAGTTTTTAAATGATACACTGAAACATGCAGTCAGGAAGGAATAAAGGAACCAAAAAACAGGAGACATATAAAAAACAAATATCAAAAGACAAATATAAATCCAACCAAATCACTAGTTATATTAAATGTAAATAGTCCAAGCATTCAATCAAAAGACAGAGATCATCAGACAAATAAAAAACAAGATCTGGGTGGCTTAGTCGTTAAGCGTCTGCCTTCAGCTCAGGTCATGATCCCAGGATCCTGGGATCGAGCCCCACATCGGGCTCCCTGCTCTGCGGGAAGCCTGCTTCTCCCTCTCCCACTCACCCTGCTTGTGTTCCCTCTCTCACTGTGCCTCTCTCTGTCAAGTAAATAAATAAAATCTTAAAAAAAAACCCAAGATCTAACAGTATGCTCTTTCTAAGCTATACATCTTAGATTCAAACACACAAATAGGTTAAAAGCAAAAGGATAGAAAAAGAGATACCATGCAAACAGTAACCGTAAGAGAATAGCTATATTAATATCAGACAAATGGACATTAAGACAAGAACTATTACTAAAGAAAAGAGGGATATCTTATAATAATAAGAGTCAATTTATCAGGAATATATAACAATTATAAATATATATGCATCTAACAGTAGAGCTTCAAAACACATGAAAGCAAAACTGTCACAACTGAAAGAAAAACATAATTTAATAATTATAGTTGGAGATTTCAATAACCACTCCCAATAATGAGTAGAACAATTAAACAGAAAAGGATATGGAAGACTTGAACAGTACTATGAACCAACCTAATTCACAGATATATGACATTCTACCCAAAGACTATAGAATACACATTCCTTTCAAGTGCATAGAGAACTTTCTTTAAGAAGACTATCTGCTAGGCCATAGAACAAGTCTCTGTCAACTTACAAGGATTGAAATCCATGCAAAATATGTTCTCTGACCACAATGGAATACCTTAGAAGCTGACAACAGAAAGAAATCTGGGAATCCACAAATATTTTGAAATAAAATAATACAGGTGTAAAAAAAAATCACAAGGAAAATTAGAAAATAGTTTAACCATGGGACGCCTGGGTGGCTCAGTCAGTTAAGCATCTGACTCTTGACTTTAGCTCAGGTCTTGAGCTCAGGGTTGTGAGTTCAAGCCCCATGTAGGCATGGAACCTACTTAAAAAAAAAGAAGAAAAGAGAGGAAGGAAGGAAGGAAGGAATGTAGGAAGGAAGGAAGGAAAGAAAGAAAAAGAAAGGGAGGAAAAGGAGAGGAGAGAAGGAAGGATATAGCTTAATCAAACAAAAATTAAAATGAAACATGTTAAGGGTGCCTGGGTGGCTTAGTTGTTAAGCGTCTGCCTTCAGCTCAGGTCATGATCCCAGGGTCCTGGGATAGAGCCCCACATCTGGCTCCCTGCTTGGCGGGAAGCCTGCTTCTCCCTCTCCCACTCCCCCTGCTTGTGTTCCCTCTCTTGCTGTGTCTCTCTCTGTCAAATAAATAAATAAAATCTTTAAAAATAAATGAAACATGTTAAAATTAATGGGATAATACAAAACAAAAAAATGCTTAGAGAGAAATGTATAGCTTTAAATGCCCGTAGTAGAAAAGAAGGAAAGTCTCAAATTCATAACCTAAGCTTCCATTTTAAGAAACTTAAAAAAAAAAAAAAAAAAAGGAAAGAAAACCCAAAGCCTGCAAAAGAAAAGAAATAAAGATTGGAGCAGAAATCAATGAAACAGAAAACAATAGTGAGAATCAATGAAACCAAAAGTTGGTTCTTGGAAAAGATCCACAAAATTGACAAACCTTTAACTAGACGAACCAAGGGGGGAAAAAGAGAGTAGACATAACCAAAATCAGGAGTGAAAAAGGGAATGTCACTACTGACCCCAAAGAAATTAAATGATTATGAGGAAATATTATAGATATGTTTTTGCCAATAAATTAGACAACTTAGATGAAATGGACAAATTCTTAGAAAGATACAAATTACCAGAACTAATTCTAGAAGAATTAGAAGAATTTGAACAGACCTATAACAAGCAAATAACTTGAATTTGTAATTAAAAATCTTCCCACAAAGAAAAGCTCAAACCCAGATGTCTTCACTGGTGAATTCTATCACATATTTAAAGAACAAATAATACTAAATTCCTCATATACTCTTTAAGACAATAGAGGAATGTACACCCTAACTCATTCTGTGAGGCCACTCACTTTTCCCTGAAACTAAAGCCAGAATAAGACATCACAAGGAAAGAAAGCCATTTACCAATATCCCTCATGAACATAGATACAGAAGTCCATAACAAAACATTAACAAACAAAATTCAGCAACAAATGAAAAGGATGATGCTGTGATCAACTGGAATTTATCCAGGAATGCAAAGTTAGCTTAACATCCACAAAGCAATCAGTAAGAATAATACTACTACACCATATTAACAGGATAAAGGACATAAATCATATGACGACCTCAGTAGACACAGAAAAGGCATTTGACAAAATCCAACATCCATTTATGATAAAATCTCTCTACAAACAAGGAAAAAAGGGTATTTCCTAAACCTGATAAACAGTATCTGTGGAAAAATCCATACCTAACAACATATGTGATAAAAGACTGAAAGGTTTCCCCCCAGTATTGGGAACAAGGTAAGGATGCCTGCTTTCATTACTTCTGTTCAACACTGCACCTAGCCAGTACAATAAAGAAGAGAAAAAAAGAAAGATAAAGGAATGAAGGGAGGAAAAGGGGGTGGGAAGGAGGGAGAAGTGAAAGGTATACAGCTTGAAAAGGAAAACGTGTAATTTTCTTTATTAGCAGATAACATAATCTTTTATTTAGAAAATCTAAAAGAATTCACAAAAAAACAAGAAGTAATAGAACAAATAAATGAATTTAGCAAGATTACAGGATACAAAATCAATATAAAAATCAATTATATTTATTGTATAACAACAAACAAAAATAAAATTCTCAGAAGGGAATTAAGAAAACAATTCAAATGACAAGAGCATAAAAAAGAAGAAATACTCGGGACTAAATTTAACAAAGGAAGGGCCAGCCTTGCACACTAAAAATTACAGGATATTGCTGAAAGAAATCAAGGATAGTATAAACAAAAAGAGTCACTAGGTTTTCATGGTTTGAAAAACTCAATATTGTTGAGATAGCATTTCTCACCAAAATGATCTGTAAAGTCAATGCAATCCCTGTCAAAGTCCCAACTGCCTCTTTTTTTTTCTTTTTTGGTAGCCTAAAATTGATATAAAAATGCAAAGGACCTAGAATAGATAAGACAATTTTTAAAGGAGGGGGAAAAAAGGAAAGATTTAGAGGACTTCCTCAATCTGATTTCAGAACTTAGTATAAAGCCAAATTAAGAAACATGGTGTAATATTGGGGCAAGGAAAGGCATATACATCAGTGGAACAGAATGGAGAGTACAGAAATAAATCCTTACATTTATGAGCAGTTGATTTTTAACAAAGGTGCCTAGACAATTCAATGGGGGAAAAGATAGTCTTTCAGCAAATAGTGCTGAGATAATTGGATATCCATATACACAAAAACTAAACTTAGACCCTTACTTCACACTCTATACGAAAAATTAACTCAAAATGAGTCATAACCTAAATGTAAGAGCTAAAACTATACAGTTTCTAGAAAAAAATAGAGGAGAAAATCTTTGTGGCTTTGGTTGGGAAAATAGTTCTTAGATATGATACTAAAATCACAATAAATAAAAGAATTGATAAATTGGATCTCATTAAAACTCTAAACTTTTCTGCTAAAAGACATCATTGAGAAAAATGAAAGAACAAGCCACAGACTGGGAGAAAATATTTGCAATCATATATCATATAAAGGACTTATATCCTGAATATATAAATAATTCTTATAATTCAGTAATGATTTAAAAACGCAATTAAAATTGAGAGTCATATCATTTCCTATCAAGGAATTTAGTGAGAATTAAGGTAATGCACTACAGCTCTCTTGGGCACAGTGCTTGGCATGTAGTAAGTACTCAGTAAATGGCAATGATAGCTATGATCAAAAATACTGATTCGAAAGGGCACATGCACCCTGATGTTTATAACAGCATTATCTACAATAGCCAAATTATGGAAACAGCCCAAGTGTCCATCGACAAATGAATGGATGAAGAAGATGTCATATATACATATGTATATGTATATGTGACAATGGAATATTACTCATACATCAAAAAGAATGTAATCTTGCCATTTGCAACGACGTGAATGGAGCTAGAGAGTATTATGCTAAGCAAAATAAGTCAGAGAAAGACAAATACCATATGATTTCACTCATATGTGGAATTTAAGAAACAAAACAAATGAGCAAAGAGGAAAAAAGAAGAGGGAGAGAGAGGCAAACCAAGAAACAGACTCTTAACTATAGAGAACATAACTGATGGTCATCAGAGGGGCGGTGGGTGGGGAGATGGGTGAAACAGGTGATGGGGATTAAGGAGGGCACTTGTGATGAGCACCAGGTGATGTATGGAAGTGTTGAGTCACTATATTGTATACCTGAAACTAATATTACCACTGTATGTTAACTAATGGGAGTTTAAATAAAAACTAAAAAAAAAGTTATTACCATTTCATAAATAAACAAGCTGAGCTCTGGAGAAGGTGAAGAACTTGCCCCAGGACACTCAGGCTACAGCTTGCACTGTCCAAGTAGGTTTTAGAAAATCACACGGGGTGAGTGAAAGGTACTCCTCTGGGCCATCTCTTCATTCAGAGGGATGGGTTCTCCACTGTGTTCCTCTTCCATCGAGTTCTGCTGGTAAGGGAGGCTTGGGGAAAGAAAGAGGGAGAAACAGTCTGCCTTTAAGGGACAACTTTCATAGTCTTACAGTTCTCACTCCTTCTCTCTCTTGATTTTCATTAATGTTTAAACATGGTTATTATTGGCATTGTTTGGATTAGAAAAAAAATGCAAACTACTTTAAATGTCCATTAACAGGGACTGGTGAAATTAACTAGAATTTAATTACAAAAGTAATACATACATATTATGAAAAAAATGTAGGTAGATTCATAGACTTATATACTAACACGGAACGCTATTGATATATAGTCAAATGAAAAATGTAGGTTAGACAGTTTGCATGTTATGGCCTCATTTTCGTTTGTATGTGTGTATTTAGATATGGAAAATGTTCTGGAAGCAAATAAATCAAAACATTATCACCAGTTACTTCTGGAGAGTGAAATCTTGGTTGGAGAACCAAGGGGAGAATACACTTTTTTATCAGTAGAATTTTTTCACATATTTCTTTTGAAATTAAAAACTAAAGAAAATAGTGATAGACATTGGGGAGAGTATGTGCTATGGTGAGCACTGTGAATTGTGTAAGACTCATGAATCACAGACCTGTACCTCTGAAACAAATAATACATTATATGCTAAAAAAAAAAAAAAAAAGATAGGAAAGGAAAAATGAAGGGGGAGAAATCGGAGGGGGAGACGAACCATGAGAGACTATGGACTCTGAGAAACAAACTGAGGGTTCTAGAGGAGAGGGGGTGGGGGGATGGGTTAGCCTGGTGATAGGTATTAAAGAGGGCATGTATTGAGTGGAGCACTGGGTGTTATACACAAACAGTGAATCATGGAACACTACATCAAAAATGAATAAATAAATAAATAGGGGGAAAAAAACTAAAGAAAATAAATATAACATTTCAAAATGTTTTTATTTAAAAACCCCTATTTGCTTTCCCTTAAAAAGAAAAGCAATAGGGTGACTTACTTAAAGTCATACAGCTAGTAAATGGCATGTTTAGGATTTGAACTCAGATCTGTGCCTTCTCCATCATACCATTGCCCTTCAGATGAGAAAATAGGAAGTGCTTCCTAAGCATAATGTCGTGAATCACTGAGTCAGTTATCAAAAGAAGTCTCAGGCTTTCCTGTTAGGGGAGACATTGAAGAGTGGATAATGGTCTGAAATGGTTCAGGAAGGTGATGGAGCCTTTAGAAGAAGCAGGGACACTGACCAAGTGACTCCCGGCAGCCCCTTTCCTATTCTTCTATGATTCGACAGAAAAAGGAAATACCGTTCTGTTGATAGTATCAAATTAGGTAGCAAACTTTCAAAGCAGTTGTGGAAAAAGGAATCCTAGAAATGACCATCTAGTAATTCAATTCCTGTTAAAATAGTGGAACAAATATTAAGAGGAAAAAAATACTATCTAGGATAATGGAATTATGAGCAATAAGCATTATGGGCTTGAAAAGAACAAATCATGCCAGACAAAGTTGATTGCTTTTTTGATTAGTAGACTAAGGGAATAGAGTAGATGTAATATATCTTTATTTTAGCAAAAGGTTTGATAGTGTCTCATGAAATTTTACTCAGGAAATTAATTGAAAATGGCCTAGAGATGAGCACTGTTGCGTGAACTTCAGCATGGTGGCAAGACAGCAGAAGGGAATGAGAAATGGCGATGCATCATAGTGGGGAGATGTGGGGCAGGGAGGTTCAGGTCAGGGGTCAGTTCTATTTAATTATTTCATTACTTCTCAGGAAGAAGAGGAGGCCGCTCTTACGTGAGTGAAATTCATAGTATAGCTTATCTGTGTGCTTTAATGAAAAAATCCTTTAAGAGCCAGCAAGTCTACCTGGTTTCCAGTCCCCGGTATAGCTTCCTAGCTTCCTTCTGGGTCCCAAAAGAAGCCGTATGGGTGCAAACAATATCATGTGGTCCCAAATGAACTGGGACTCTAATTCAGAACGATGAGATGGGTGTAATCACCTTAGTCAACCGTCCCACCTATTCTCGTCATCATGCCCTTAGCCTGCATAGGCCCCCTTGCAACCTCCGATGCCTGGGAGCTCTCCAACACTTTGGAGCCCAACACTCAACCCTGTAATCAACTACTTAACCACGCCCATGGTAGACATAGAAGATAAGAGATGTCCTAAATACATAAGACATACAGTTCCTGATTTAGTGTAGGTAATAGGCACATTGAACTGGTAGGGATCATTGCTGTGGTCCAGCTTAAACAACATTCTATGGAAAAACAGAAGAGACTGAGAGTAACATTAGATGGGAGAGAAGAGGAGTTTGGGAGAGCCAGGGGATGCCGAGGCCCATTTCAAAGAGGGGGTGATATTTGGCCAGGGGCTTAAAGGAAGGGTAGAGTTTTTGTATAGGATGGGGAAGGAAAGAACAATCCAGCCAGAGGATGGAGACTAGTGGGCAAACTTGAACAAGTTACTGAACCTCTGTAGATGACCTTAAAACTATAATAGTCATCATATCAGCCCTAAGTGGTATCGTGAGGATGCGGTGTTGTCTCTATAGAACATAGCCCTGTGGAGAGCACAGAGTAGAAGTTCAACAGCCGAAGCTACGATGCTGCAGCTGCCAATGGTGGGGGACAAGGGGTGAAGTGGTAGGAGTTGTGGTGGGACATGAGGCTGGAAAGACAGGTTTAAACCAACTTGTGAAGAGAGACCTTAAAAGTCACATTAAGGAATCTAGACTTTATAAGGCAGACCATAGGAGGACATCAGTGGGCTCATAAACAGAGGGGTAACTTAGCCAGATCTTGTTTTACCAAGACCATTCTGATAGTGGTGGAGGAAGAACATGAGGAAAGAGTGGCCAAAACAAGGCCAGGGAAGAGGCTGCTCAAGTGCCGAAGACCCAAACTGGGGCCGTCACACTGGGAGTAGAAATTAGGCTGTGACTATGAAATCAGTCTTGGAGGCTGAAGAAAAGAAAATCAGCATTTGTTTAATTGTATAGTTTCATCAACTGGATATTTAGTAATGCCAGTATCTGAGAAATGGAGCTTAGACACAGAAATCGCAGATTGTAAGTTTGGTTTTTTATCATCCTACAGAAAGTTTCTCTGGACTGACGCAAATCAAATGTCTCCACTATGGCAGGAAGGCCATTCTCATCATTACTATCTTTGCCTGTAAAAGTAAAGTCTTACTAGGCTGACCCTGAGCTCTCTCTCCCAGCATTCAGAAACACTGGCAGTAGGAGCACTGTTTGTCTGAGAAACATTTCTGGAAGTTTCACCTGGGGGAGAATAGGAAAACCTATACTAATCAGGAAGAAGTAAACGAGGGACCAAGAAAACAAGGCAGTTCCTGGAGATACTACCCTCCTCTCTTTCCCCTTCATTTTATTGGTTCAGTGTAACAAAGAACCATTTTCAAAAGTCCTTCTCAAGTGTGTTCAGTGGGGAGCCAGACATTTCATTGTTTTTCTAATTGGCGTGTAGACAAACGTGAGAGAGAAGCATTATAAATACCTGAAACATACCAGGTTAGAGACCAGACCTGTTTGCTGTGATCTCTCTGCCATAATATGGAACCACATCTAAACTTTCACAACCCCTTATGTCCAAAGTTAGATTTCGTCCTACGCTTTCCTTTAAACATATTAAACAAAAGAGTGAAAAATAATTGATTGATAATAATAAGATAATAATCTGATTCATTGAAACCTCTCACGAGAAGATACTCAATGTGTCCTAGGTACCTGACACAGCTGTGAGTCCCCCCAGATACAACCCAGCCCTCCTGAAATGGTCCTCATGAAGTTAAACTCAACAGAGGAAAGTGGCTCCAGGATCGCCCGGATGTCATCACTGCTCATGTTCTGTCCTGGGTTAAAAGTTGCTGAGAGAATGGGGGAGGGAGTGAAGGAGGACAATGGGAAGGAGAAAGGGAGGGAAAACAATCATTTTGGACCAAGAATTTTCTTTCACCCTCTTCCTTTAAAGCTTTGACTGATTATGTTTACTTTGACTCACCTCAAGTGATTAATAAGAGCATGGCTTCATGAAAGAATTTTGTGCCAGCGTAATCAAGACATTTTTACTTAAACTTGTTTCGGTGTCCCCAAGATATAATCACTAGGTCACTTTGGAATCATGTTTTACAGTTCCTCAGGGAGATGAATATTATGAGTTTCAGTGGGGAAATTAGGTCCACGGTTTAGTCTGCTCTGATTTATGAATTGCCCTTTAAGGAAATACAGTGGTAGTTGTACATGGGTTTACAGAAAGTCAGTGTTGTTCAGAGAATGTGTTCTGTGGAGAGAGTATTATTCTAACAGTCAAACTTCCTAAGAGTTGATGAATGAATGTACAAAGCTATGGTTTCTTATTAATCATCAAACAGCCCTTAAGCACCTAGTATCTACTGGGCACTTGATTAGGGCTGGTGGGAAATACATAGCTGTCTAAGATATGGTACTTGTCCTAAGGAGCTTATACTTCTGTCAAAGTGATAAGTCACAAACATGTCATAAGGGTTAAAAACTATATTATAAAAACTGGCGCAGAAATTCCTCTTGGGAAGAAACTGTCTTTATTTAGAAAAATATCTTCATATGAACTGCTTCAGGGGTAGATAGCAGATCTGAAGTTATAAATGCCCATATGTTCTGCATGAAAATAATGAGAGGCCCAGTGAATCCATCTTCGACAGTTCCTCACTGGAGGGATGGTTGAAGAACTGTAGGTTCTTGCGAGCCTAATGTTCACTTTGAGGCTGTGTGCATTCCTTCGATGTAAATTCTTTCTCTGTGTTTACTGCTGTTCCCCTCCCATAAAGCTTGTAGTAAACACATAAATTGCCTTGTGTAAGTGATCTTTTCGATGGAACTCCATGCAGGGGTCAAGCTTCTCTTCAGGGCCCACTGGTTATGAAACAGACATGACATTGGCACAAATGAGTCTGTGAGTCTGGAGCCAGAAATGGCCACCAGTACCTGGGAATTTTGGAAATCTTAATGAGAATTTTAGACTTCCACAATGTTTAGAATTAGAAGTTCAAGCTCATCTTCTCTAGACTTCAAAGGGCGGGGAGGCAAGCCCTAGTAGACTTTTGTTACATATGCATAAACAAGATATCAATGAAAGACACAGTGTGGGGCACCTGGCTGGCTCAGTCAGTGTAGCATGTGACTCCTGATCTCAGGCTCATGAGTTTGAGCCCCATGTTGGGTGTAGAGATTACTTAAAAAACAAAAAAGACAGTGTGAAATTTGCTAAATATGTGGAGCTCAGCAGATGAGGCATTTATTACATTGACCTCTGTCGAATTGCAGTCTTCTGCTATTTAGGTTCTGAGTGATGCAGACCAGCCATTTTAGTCATCTGCAAGTGAAATATATAGGTTACCAGGACTGCAGAGTCAGGATGCTTGAGTTCAGATCTTGGCTCCATATTTATTAGCTGTATAACCTTGGGAAAGTTCCTTTATTCTCATCTATACAATGCAAATAAAGAGTCGTACCTTTAGGATTTTTGTGAGGACTAAATGATTAATACATGGCAAGGCCTTAGAACAGCACCTATAAAACCTAAACAATCATTGTTCTTTCTCTTCTTCACATTCAGAGATATTTCACCCTCGTGTGTCCTCATGACATTGCCTGCCATAAGCTATTCTTATCTCAACTGCCAAAGTGGAAACATTTATTTATTCATTTAACAAAAATGTAATGAGACCCATGTGGTGGTTCTGGGGCATATGCCCCAAATCACAGCATCAGTGCAAAATTACTTTATCATCTATAAATTAGGAACCATAATACTTTTTTATAGAGCTATGATGAAATTTAAACGAGCCAATGTATATATAAAATCCCTAGAACAGTGCTTAATACTCAATAAATGTTGGTGTCTTCCCTTGCTTTTCATAACTATGTTGCACAGAGCTGAGAGGAGCAGAGCCACAGTAAATGCTTTGACTGCACGGGAAGATATCCAACATGAGCACTTCCTGGGAGAAGTCAACCAGATGAGAAGGAGGGCAAGCACCACAGTTTCCATTAGGGCAACCTGTGGTCTCATGCCTCTAGGTCTTTCTAGCTAAACACAGTACTTCGGGGTGGGGGGATGCAGGGGAGGGCTGTGTAATCACATTCAGAAAGAGACAAGAAATACAGAACATTTGTGAAATAAGGCAGTCAGAGAAAGACAAGTATCGTATGTGGAATTTAAGAAACAAGACAGAGGAACATAGGGGAAGGGAGAGAAAAATAAAATAAGTCAAAATCAGAGAGCGAGACAAACCATAAGAGACTCTTAACTCTAGGAAACAAACAGGGTTGCTGGAGGGGAGGTGGGGGGGAGAGGGGGTCACTGAGTGATGGGTATGAAGGAGGGTACGTGATGTAATGAGCACTGGGTGTTGTATGCAACTGATGTATCACTAAATTCTACCCCTGAAACTAATAATACACTATATGTTAATTAACTGATTTTAAATTTAAAAAAAAGAAGAAGAAGAAATACCAGAAGAACATAATGGAAATGGAGAAGATCCCAAAGAAGAAATCAGTGGACTCTGGTATAGCTGTGCACACTCTTGACTGAAAGGAGAGTTCCAGCCTTCCCTGGCTTCCTGCCTGCTGCTCTGCCCACCCTTCCTACCACCCCATTTCGCCCTCCCTCTGCCCTCCTTTTGGCCCTATTTATTTCCCCTCCTTTTCTTCTCCCCAGTCTTCTACTGAGGGCCTTCATTCCCCATTCACCCTCACTTCCTCCTGTGTTTTCTTTCTTCCTTCCTCATCACACTCCATCCCTTGGAAAGGACAGAGGGGACAGCATGAAGCATTGCTCTGAGGGTTGGCAGAGCCTAATGGCTGGCATCCAGGGTGAGGCCCCGCCCCCACGGGTGACTTTCAGATGAGAGTGGCCTCTGGAGGGAGCAGCTGAGACCTGCCTTGGCCACTCTTCCTGGGCTGTTTGTTTCCAGTTCCTCTGAACAAATTGGGCACAGATGATTCAAGTTTGAAAATGCTCTTTGGTCTGTGTTCCTAGTCAGTCCACGTACTTTTCCTTATTCAGCTGCTATAATGTCTCCGGACCAGAGTTTAATCACACAACCAGTCAGCAAACATGTCTGGGTGTCTGGGGGTGTGGAGCTCTGGCTGGGCCCTGGGCCCCAGAGGGACCATTCTGGGCCTACTCTCGATACCTCCATTCTCCATAGCACATCAGGGACTTGCTTGCTAAGGTCAAGGCTTCCTTCCAAAATTGTATATATTAAAGGGCTGTGTATTTACGATGCCTCTGAATAGGAGTGTTGATCTTTTCAAAAGATATATTCTAGTATTCTAGTTAATAATACAGAAAATGAGAATCTGTAAAAAGGGGCTATATTAGGGCAAGGAAAAGGGAGACAGAGTAGAGGAGAGAAGAGACGAGATAAAGTGAGAAGATGGGAAAGAATGTAAAGAGCACAGGTAGCAAGAGGAAGGAGGGAGGAAGAATATTCCAAGAGACTGATTAAATTGCTTATGTTAAATATTTTATGAAGATCAAGACTCCCCCCAAAATAGATACATACACATGTTCATAATACATACCTACATAAATTACATTTTTAAAAACTAACATTTTCATCTACTTCCAAAGGGATCTTGAGTCAGAGTGGATGGTCAGAAATGCCTAGTCCCTGAGGACAGATATTATAAATGTAAAGATGGGTTGGGGTTTGCTGGTAGGCTGGTAGAGGTTGTTTGCTTGCTTCTGTAACATCTTGAGTCTAGTCTCAGCCCTGAGAGCTGAGGTCACTCCCCTCATCTCTCTGAACTTTCAGTCTCCTGATGTATAACCCAACAGCTAAGCTATCTCACCCTCCTCAAGGGGCTGCTCACATAAAGTGTGTGGCAAGCTTTTGTGAGCAGTCTAGGTCCTGGGCGCTGCTTAAATCGCAGCAGCCAACAGTTCACAGTGGGGACCCCAATCCATCTCCTCAGCTCACTTTCCCAGGGTGGAGGAGCCCACTCTGGGATTAGTAATGTTAGTCACACATACTTGCCTACCTGGGACTGACAGTTTGTCACGGGACATGAAGTGCTATCTATAAATGCAATGCTTATTTCATTAAGTAGCATTGTGCCTGGTGAGACAGCAAATCTCCCTATCAGACCCTAATTCTTTTGTTTGAATGGGTTTGGAGGATCCCAATCATTCCTGTTAACTACCTGCAGCAGGCTGGTGAATGTGCATGGGGGGAAGGAGGGGGGGGGGAGGAGAGGAAGCCGCAGTTCATGAGCATCTGGCTAGGCATTAAAACTAGGGCTTTAACTTCATAGTCTCTTCTTCAGGAGGAGGTGGAGGGAAGACAATTCTGAAAGCCCAGTAAGATGTATGTGGTGGCTAGAGATAATGAGCCCCTCCCCAGTTTTCTTTTCTTTTTTGCTGAAAACTTTATAATTTTGAATAAAATATGGTTTAAAAACCACAGCAGCTGAACAGTAGCTTAAATTGGCTCAAAGAGGGGATTAAACTTACTGTCCCTGCTTCAGTGTGGTTTATGAGCCTCTTTATCTTGGTCTTTTCTGGGGATGAGTATGTAATAAATATTATATATGTGTATTATATGTTATGCAACACACATAATTAAGAAAATTTGTATCACTTAATCCACCCTAGAAAGTAAATATGTTAGCATGAATGTGCATGCAAAACAAAATGGCATTCATTGTGCTTGCATATTACACATCTTTAGAAGAAATGCTAGTACATTTTGAGGCCAAGGCAACCTCTATGTACAAATACATAGGTGTTTTATTTGAGCCCTTTCTTAGCTCTCAAGAGGGCCTCTACCAGGCCTTATGCTGATGGTTTTCTGAAAGGGTGGTCAGTAGTGTCTGGCCAGTGCTTGACATTTCTCTGGGAAAGGATAAATATTTATTGACTCAAACTTCCTAACAATAGGAGAGCTGCCAAATGAGCATCTTTCCATGCAGGTAGGCAGTTCAAGTGAGCTGCAGGAAGCCTGGAGAAGTTTAACAACCTTTTCATGTCTCCAGAGCTCTTCAGTGGGAGAGGTGGGCCTGTGGGCTGGACCAGGATTGCTGCAGGCTGCTACAGGGTTCACTGCGCAAGAGCACTCTGATGCTCCTGCGAATGATGCACAGAGGCAGAAATAACCTCATCCTAATTATTTGGGTTTCCTTTATATCTCATGGCATTGCAGTTCTTTGGCCTGGCTTGAGTGGATCATGGGGGGAAAGGAGCAGGAAGAGCACCGGAAGCTCATATTTTTTCAGCCTGGTATTTGGCCCCACCCCCTGCTCCCAGAACCATGGACAAAGGCGTGGCCTGGAGACACGCCCACCATCCCTCCAGTTGTTCAGTTGAGTGAGACAGATGCTCTGGCCGGCAAGTGACCTGAAGTGACTGGCAAAAATTAATTAACTTGCTGCGGAACTAATAATAAGCTGCTGGTTTGTTTTTTCTTTCCCTAACACCAGTCACCAAAGAGTTTTTCATTAGGGGGCTGAATGCTTCCTTTGTAACCAGAATAACCTCATTAGTTATAGGCCCATCGTGGCTGGAGAGTTAGACAACAAATCATTGTCTCCTCTTCAGCCACCGTGACCTGACTTGTCATCTTTCATTGTCTTGCTGGGAGGAGTTTCTCTCCACCCCCAACAATCTCCATCCGTTCTTCAAGGTCTCTTTCAGAAGTGACTTTCAAACATACCTACTTGAGGGTTTGTTTTCTTTTTTCTTGACAGCAGAGCTAGTTTGTTGATCTGGGTATTTGTTGGGAAGAGAGTAATTTTTTTTTTTTTTTTAAAGATTTTATTTATTTATTTATTAGAGAGCGAGCGAGAGAGAAACAGCATGAGAGAGGAGAGGGTCAGAGGGAGAAGCAGGCTCCCCGCTGAGCCGGGAGCCCGATGTGGGACTCGATCCCAGGACCCTGGGATCATGACCTGAGCCGAAGGCAGTCGCTTAACCAACTGAGCCACCCAGGCGCCCCGAGAGTAATTCTGATTGTTCATGTTTGTGTCCCCCTGGCCTCTTTGCCCAGCCTCCTTTGGCTGGTGCTCTGCCATTTTCATCCCTATTTTCAGTGTACTTCAGAATGTGCGTATCAGTTTTAAAGACACCTTTAGTCTCCACAACAACCCTACTGGGATTTATTGAAGACTTTAATGTACAAATTTACATTTGTAAAATTCACTGTTTGTAGTATGCAGTCCCATGAGTTTTGATAAACACACACAGGCATGAAACCACCACCACAATCATGAAAAAAAAATTCTATCACCTCAGAAATTTCTGTCATACCTCCTCTGTGCATTTGAATTTGTATATGCACATATGCTTTTGACCCTCAGGCAGAATTATATATTCTTGGCAGAAGAAGCCTATAGATAGATAGATGTCAATGTAGATATAGTTATAGGTATTTGACAGAATGGAGAGTCAACTCTTTTAACCCAGTATCCACCTATCTTATGCCAATCAGTAGAGAAATGCAAGAAGTATTGAGAAATTTGAGATTTAATCCAGCATTTTTCCTAGTTACTTAAGCTCAATCCCTCAGAAAAGAGAAACGAATCTTTATATTTTCAATTTGTTTTACAAAGAGTATCTAGACTAGTTTATAATTGTTCAAAAGCAGTGCATGTTTGTGAGCTTGTTTTTTAATGACCTTGATCTCTGAAAGAAGTTGAGAGACTTTACAACACAAGGTCAGGATGATAGAGTCCAGAGATCATGGGCCTAGAACCCAGAGAACTGTCTTCTTGTCCTATGTGGTCATTACTGAGCCCTTCCAGGCCTCCAGGAACACAGCTCAGAATAACCAGAGGAAGGACTCAATGAATTCCTCCTGGAATCTGTTGTTGGTAAGATTTTAGTATTAGTGTGGATCCCCTAAGATACTATGTTCAGTATCTTTTCAAGAACCCAGGAGATCAGCTTGTAGAAACACTATGGGGAACTGGCATATATCACTCACTATTCCATTGGACATCTTGATATCTTTCCAAAACCATGAAGATCAAAACCACTCAATTAGGCTCACAAAATGTGCAGTTCCCAGTTTCTCCTACAGTATTCCAAAGTTGCCACTTTTTCACCTGAAAGAGAATCCTGAGATGGCTTTTCTATAATCTAGACACAGAGAACCCCCTTAGAGTTTGAAGGCTGATAAATCAGAGACAAACATGGCTGTTCTCTTTAGTTTTTGCACATTCCTTTTAGTATTTTTGAACATTTCTTTGAATACTATTTCTGGAAAACAGTATATGGTCTTCAGCAGCCCAGATCCATTAAGCTTCCTGAAGATGTCTCTAGTTGGTGGAACAAAAGAACTTGTTTTATTGGCCTACAGTAAGCTAGCAATGACAGAATCAGCCAGTTTATCATCTCTTCTTTATTAACAGATGTCAGAGTAATTGATGAGGGCTTTTTTTTTTCAACCTTTGGTATATTTTTTAAATGGATTGATTCTGGGGCATTTCAGTTCATTTACTGACAGTGTCTTAAGGAGTAGAATGTGACTGTAATCAATTTTCATTATCATTGTGTAGCTAATAGGGCTAAAAATAAGAACTCTTAATTTGCTATGGCATGATTGATTATCCAAGAAGAATATGGAAATAATGTCTTTTAATATGCCTGGAGAGTTACATTAGACCTTTAAATTTTTTGTCCTCAAAACATATCACTTCCTGTAATTTTCTACCCACTAATAAAACAACTCAGGACTCATAACACCGCTTATCTCTGGCTCTTAATTTCAGTGGGTGATCTCCAGTTGCAATTTTCATATTCAGTGTTCCCCTGTACAAAACATCATGACCCAACCTTTTGTTTTCCATAGATTCTCTCCATCCTTATTTCTCTTGAAATAATTGTTGGAAGGCATGCTAGATTTGGAAGACCCAAAGCAGCTTCCTAGAGCACTGACTTTGCTTGTAGAAATGCTCTGTAGACCAAATCCCATCTGGGGGATGGGATTCATCACAGAGTCCCCAGGGTAGTGTGGTAGTGACAGAAATTTGAAGCTCACATGGCCTCATGTAAAAGTACAGGGCTGGGAATAAGGAGACCTTGGGTCTAATCTCAACTCTGTTCCATCATCTTGACCTACTCTTAATCTTCAGGGCTTCAGCTTCCTCCTCTATAAGAGGAATACTAATGCCCATCCTGTCTCACAGGGTTCTTAGGATATGCCAATGATACAATGTGTGTAAGTTTCATTTGTAGCTATAAAATTCCCTATGTTATTTTAACTACTCCTTCTTATATTCTTTCTCTATTTTGCATCTTCTGTCCCTCCCTCCTTACATTTTTTTTCCAATTTTTTTGCCTTCCAATAAAACTTGGTTACTCTTTGCTCCTGCCTAATATTTATTGAACACCTACACATGCCTGGTCTTTTGGAATATCTTGAAGCATTTATTTCTCATAATAACTCTGTGGAATACTTACTGCCATGACCTTTTACAGACAAGAGACTGATATTTGAATTAAGTGAACTTAGATAAGCAAGTGGCAGAGTCATGACTGGAACCAAAGACCATCTGCTTCAGGGGCACTTGCTTCAATAGGGTGCTTCTCAAGTCTAAAGAGGTTGCTATTTCCTGGCCTGGTATAATTAAAAGACAAGATGTGCGGCGTTCAAAGCAGAGCCAAAGGAATAGGAATTGGAGAAAGTGCCAGATGGGTGAATTGGTGGCTTTCTTCCTCTTTAGCTTCTATGTTTCTTGTGGCCTTCAAACTGTTCAGGAAACATTCATTATGGAAGAGTGGCTCTCAATAGAACACCTTCATTATTCTCCCCATTGATTTTAAATCACTGTTATACAAAGAGAATTTTTTAACCATTTTATTAACTAACCTCAATATTTTTTACTCTACTATGGGTAGGAAACCCTAAGCCAGGGATTCCCAACCTGAGAACTAATATGTCTGGGATCTCTGATAAGGAATCCCAAAATCTGCCTTTGGACTAAAAAGATAAAATGCCTCACCCCTCTGGATGATAGTTTCAAAAATATATAGAAGCAACAGTGAAGAACAAAATACAAATTCATTTAAGTACATCACTAAATTCTAGGACAGTAGAAGCTATCTTAATTAACCTCCACTTTACCAACTTGCTGTGGTAACTGCTCCCACTGTAAAGCTTCCTGGTTGATGCCCACAGCAGCCTGAACACTCGAGGTCAACAGGCTATTCTCTAGTATACCTGCACACTTCTGTTGCCATCAGTTAAGATGTTAGCTTCCCAAGAGTCCATTGTTGTATTCGTTCTCAAAGATATTTATGGTAATTACAAAATTCAATTACAGTGCAAGAAGAGAGCTATTGTTTCTATGAAATTCAGTTGAATGCTTTGGAAAGATTCAATAAAGACAAGTCACTAAAAAAGAAGTTATTGCTGAATAAGGCAGGGGCCCTGAGGAAGGCTCTGCTGGTTGTAGGCACAGAGCTCTGAGGAGCATGCTGTGCATGATGTCCCCTCGAGTTGTATAGGGCACAACTGCAGGCAGTGCATAGAGCCTCTGCATTGGGAGTAAGATGACTATAAAAGTTTAGAAAGAAAAGCATTAATATCTCTAAGATGTTTCTATTCAGAATGCTACACAGATCTTTTTAGGTTCTTATTCTCCTTTACATAAACCCAAATGGGAAATTATAGACAATGCACTAAGGGTATGGTGAGTGTAATAAAGATAATTAATGAACAGAAGACCCAAGACCTTGGCTTGGGCCCTACACACAAAAAAATGGGGTATGAGTTTGTGTGTGTGTGTGTGTGTGTGTGTGTTTTCTAGTTAAAATAGAATGTTCAAGGTATCCTATCTTATGATTCTCCAACCTAACTGGTTTTTTTGATGAACACAAACTGCTAGTCCCTGGGACTCTAGTCTTTGCTTGTTTCACATGTTCTCAACCAGCAGATACTCAAAGTACAGCTACCGTCATATCACGAAGGGTGGTCTGTAAAATATTTTGAAGTTACAAAGGAGATTTGTTTTGGTGGCACTCAGCTAGCTCTTAACTAAGTTTGGGCTAGGTAATACTGTCATTGTCAGAGAAGGGGCTGAGATTCCTGCAGACACCCATATCAGTTTCTGTATATGCCACACACTTTCTGAACAACCCACACCACTGTTGTTTCAAGAGCTCCAAGTCACTGTGAGGCGACTAGCAGACTCTGCATTATCCATAATTACACCCAATTTTCCAATTGAATTATCGCATGATTTAATTCGTTGGCTGCATCTGGAGAGCATCAGCATTGTGCAGCTGTTGCAGCTTCAAGAGCTAATTGTTGCTAAGCACATTAAAAGTAGCCCTATTGCAATGCACTGGAGTAAGAAGGGGAGGGGGTACAAACTTTCACTTCCCATTTTCTCTTTGGTTGAATCATCACCCAGAGAGCCTGAGGGGGTAAAAAACATTTAAACCCTGTTAACATGGAGACCTCATCGGGTATGGTTATTGTCACTGGATGAAAGCCCCTAAGTGAGTCAGACATATCCAGATACCAAAATACACAGAGACCTGAAAGCTCTATTTGGCATGTCTCAGAGAACTATGACAAATAAGATTAGGTTAGAAACTAAAAGCCCAGTTAAAGGAGAGGCAGCCCATCATCAAAAAAGTACTGGGAAGCTGGTTGTTGATAAGGCACACAGACATTTAAAGATCTCCAAATCTTAGTTCCATTTAGAAGCAACCGTATACTTGCCACCCTACTTGTATGTTAAATTTACATTAACATGTTTCCATAGAGCATCTACTATGTGCATACTCATGTGAAGGCTTGTCATAGTTTAAAATATTTCCTGATTTTCATCTTTAATCTATTGTTACGTGATGTGTTAAAATTAAGAATCTGAAACCTGAAAGGCATGGATTGGGCACTTCCCTTTCTTCATTCTCTTCCTTTTGGTTCCAAGGACGTGGAATTTGATTCCCAAAGGGCTTTAGTCCTCTGCCTAGAATTAGGGATCTACATGGACTCTATTTCTTATGTGAAAGACAAAAATTATGAGTTAATTAAAAAATACCAGGGATATTATATCTGAACTTAAGGCTGGCAGGGGAGGAAAGCAGGCGAGGGGAGCAATCTATAAAGGTTGAATGGTGCAAGTGGGCCAGCTGAAGGAAGGAATAGAGGAACCCCAAATAGAATCTAAGGATAGAGTCCAGGAGACAGGCAAAGGTGAGAGAAAGGGTTTGCACCATACTACCTACTGGGGGGTTAAGGGAGAGTCTATCCTGAACAGTGAGATTCCCTAGCCTGTTCCTCCCCACTTCAGGCTTCAAAAGAGTGGCAGCCAGGCTTATGGCCTCCCAGCCAGGAAGGAAAGCAGAAAGTTCCTCCCTGAGGAAACTGGCAAATCCAAGAGAAAGATCTACTGATATTGATATGGGAGGCCCTGTGCACAATGGTTAGGTCCTGTCCCAGTCACCCTCCTATGAAGTTTACAAGGCAACAGCCCTGATCCATCCACATAGAGATTCCAATTGGTTTTTAGTTCCTCCCTGTCTTAAATAAGAAAGGACAAAGACCACTGGACATTTGATGATAGTTCTAACAGAACTGTATAGTTCTAACAGAAAAAAACAGACGGAAACCAAAACCAAGAAACAAATCGAAACAAAGAAGGGGAAAGTGTGCTCAAATTTAATGCAAAGAACAGGAATAAATTTTAAACACACACACATACAAATGACAGAAAGTACCCAGTACAATTAATTCCAAAATATAAAAGGTGTACACAATAGTGCATAATTATGAAATTTTAGAAGACTAAAAAATAAAAGAAGATTGTGCATCTTTTACATGAAAAATGTAAATCACATACAAATAATAGGGACTCAATAATATCTACAATTTAGGGATCTAGAAGTCAATTGATAAATGCCTTCAAAATGCCAAAGGAAAATAATTTCCAACCTAGAATTTCATACCCAGCCAAACTATCTTTAAATGTGAAGTTAAAGATATTTTTATAAGTGTAAAGTCTAAAAAAAATTTACCTTGTATATACACCTTCTTCTTAAAAAGATACCAGAGGACATGCTACATCAAAATATGGCATTATAAACAAGAACTAGGAAAACATGGGAACCAAGAAACAGGAGATCCATCCAGAAGAGAGGCAAAGATAATTCTCAGCATCATGGTGAAAGGAAGTCTTTGGGTGAATTGAAAGTGTTATATGCTATAACATGTACAAGACTTGGAGTCATTGTGCTGAGTGAAATAATCTAGTCACAAAAGGATAAATACTTCATGATTCCATTTATATGAGAGAGATAGAGTAGTCAGATTCATAGAGATGGAAATTGAATGGTGCCTGCCATGGGCTGGGAGAAGGGGGAAATGTGAATTATTGTTAATGGATATGAAGTTTCAGTTTGGAAAGAAGAAAAAAGTTCTGGAGATGGATGGTAATGATGGTTGTATAACAGTGTGAATGTATTTAATGCCACAGATCTCTATAGTTAAAAATGGTTAAAATGATACATTTTATGTTGTATGTATTTTACCACAATCCAAAAAAGATTGAAAGTATTTGCTCTTGGGGGTGGGAATTAGGATGGTGGGGCAACTGCTTTCTATTATAAGCCTAGGGCACTAACCAACTTTTTAAACTGTGTCTGTTTAATACTTTAATAATAATTAAAAAAAACCCTACAGCTGAATTTTAGTTGGGATAGGCAACTAAAAGAACTAGGTGAAGGGAACTGCGTGAACAAAATTGGGGAGGCATGAAACAGCATGGGGAGAACATTACAAAGTTCTGTGTTACTGGAGGGCACTGAATAGTCCATGGGAAGGAGCTGGGGCTCTATTCTCTCAGATGGTCTCTCACATTGTGGTATGCATTTATGGATGTACCTGATGATCTTCGTCATTTGAAGAGCTTTATATTTAATTTTAAGGTTAGCTTCTATTCATAACAAGTGACCCCAGGTTTTAGTTTATGGAAGTGATAATAGTGATATAGATTCTTCAAACTAAATTTAAGTTTATAAATGTGAGTTGATTTTAAGAAGAACATTAAGTGCATAATCATTTGAGAGGCACACAGTTGTGGCAAAAAATTATGAAGTTGGTATGTGGATGACCAAGGTAGAGAAAAACACTTTTCCAGATAAAAGGGAACCTTTGATGGTTTATGTAAGGCAGAGTGTCCAGGCCAAGTTTGAGTCCCATATTGGCTGGGGGAATATGAACTGCCTTCTACAGCTCCCTGAGTCCTAGAGACATCTTCAGAGGCTGCTTTGAGGTGAGAGATGGAACTTCAAGTGGAGATTCTGTGTTCCATGAATCTGTCTATGAGTAAAAAAGAAGTGGCCACTAAAAACTAAAAGATTGCAGACCACTGATATAGATCATTCTGGTTTGCAGGTGGGAGGGGAGATTAGAGGGGAAAGGCTGAGAACAGGGAGAAAAATAGAGACGTTTCTGCCAGTGACCCAGCAGGACACTGGCCTGGGGCAGTGTATAGGGAGAGGAAGAGACAGATTAGAGGCATAGAGCTCCTGACTACAAGCTTAGTGTTCTACCTGTGGCAGCACTCTGAACTGCAAGTAGAGCACCTAATGAAATAAACAGCTTTTAGAGGATAAACCTTGTATGCCCAAACAAAAAAGTGACAGCAGAAGTTCATTGCCATATTGAATTCTCCAACATTACAGTTACATTACTCAGAGCAGTGTTATGAGAAATTGATTTTTTCAAGGCTCAGAAGAGTGTGAAACTAGAAAAGGAGCCATATATTATAGTAGAAGGAGACTGGACTTGGAGCCAATCATTCATTCATTCATTCATTCACACCACAACTATTCACTCAACACACATTTGTGTGAGGAACTGTTCTAAATGCTGGAGATCTATCAGTGAACAGAACTAACAAAAATTCCTGCTTTCCTGGTGCTTATGTTCTCATAGAAAGAGACAGAAAAGGAATAAATAAGTGAAACATACAGTATGTTGGAAGAGAATAGGTGCTGTAAAGAAGAGTAAGGCTGGACAGGTGAGAATGGTGAGGTATAATTTTTTTTAAGGGTTGTCAGTCAAAGCCTTATGTGAAGGTTAACATTTGAGCAAAGACTTGAAGGAAGTAAGATAATGAGCCATGCAGACTTCTTGGGGAAGAGCATCCAGGCAGAGGGAGGAGCAAGCACAAAGGCTCTGAAGTAGGAGAATGCCTGGAGTATTCAGGAATAGTTAGGAGGCCATGTGGCTGGAGCAGAGTAAGCCAGGGGAAATGTAACAGGAGGTGAGGTCAGGGAGGGTTTGGGGACAGGCTGCACAGGGTCTTGTAAGGACTTGGGCTTTTATTCTTAGAGAA
Source organism: Mirounga leonina (assembly GCF_011800145.1). Lineage (NCBI taxonomy): Eukaryota > Metazoa > Chordata > Mammalia > Carnivora > Phocidae > Mirounga > Mirounga leonina. The sequence goes on along the minus strand of NW_023270305.1, from coordinate 16,525,457 downwards.
ATGGAAGGCCTTTAGAGGGTTTGGATCAGAGGGGTGACATGCTGTAACTTACGTTTTAAAAGGATCCCTTTAGCTGATGTGTTGAGAAATGTGTGGAAGGTATTTGCAAGAAATGAATCAAGGTAAGAGAAAAAGGTAACTTGAGTCAGATACTAGCAGACAGAAGGAAAGAAGTGGTCAGATTTGAGGTGTATTATAGCCAAGGATTTGAATGTGAAGTGTGAGAGAAAGAAAGGAAACATGAGTAAGTCCAGTGGTTTTGGCTTGGTAGGATGGAATTACAAAGGGTTCAGGGTTATGAATGGGTATGAGTAGATCATGAATTCAATTTTTGACATGGAAAATTTAAACATCTTTTAGAAATTCAAAGTGGAAATCTTTTTTTTTTAAGATTTTATTAGAGAAACACAGTGAGAGAGGGAACACAAGCAGAGGGAGGGGGAGAGGGAGAAGCAGGCTTCCCGCCGAGCAGAGAGCCCGATGCGGGGCTCGATCCCAGGACCCTGGGATCATGACCTGAGCCAAAGGCAGACACTTAACGACTGAGCCACCCAGGCGCCCCTGAAAGTGGAAATCTTAAGAAGGCAGGGAGATAAATAGGCCTGAAATTCAGGAGAGTGTGCTGGGCTGAAGATGCCCCTTGGGGGTCTTCACTAGGGAGATGTCATTTAAATCCATGAGACTAGATGAGATTTCTCAAGAGAATGAGTGTAGTTGAAAAAGAGCAGAGGTCCAAAGGCTGAACCCCAGGGAACACCGGCACTAGCAGGTTGGGGCCATGAGAAGCAACCAACAAAAGAGAATGAAGAGAGGACAATGAGGTGGGCAGAGAACCACAGGGTCCTGTATCCTGGAAGTTAGGTAAAGAAAATGTAGGAATGAGAGTCATTGTTGTAGATAAGTGCCGCAGATGGTCCAGGAAGAGCCTCTGAGGGCTGAGGATTGACCACTGGATTTGACAACATGGAGATGACTGGTAACCTTAACAGGAGCATCTTAGTGGAAGAGGGGACAAAAGCCTGATTGAAGTTATACTTGCTGAGCTCCCATCCATACTACTAACACGCAGAGTGACGAGATAAATCCCACAACTTCTCTGAGCCAGTATCCCCATTTGTAAAGTGAGGGGCTTTGAATTAGAAGATCTCTACACCTCCTCTAGCCTTAAAATTATAAATTTATGATCATTTAAATGGATCAGTTTGTTCGTTTTTCATGAAACTGAAACACAAAAATATTTGGAATCTGAAACTTGAATGTGAGACTTCTCTTTTCCCAGAGTAAGGAAAATGTGTGTGGAAATATAGGACGTTCAGCAGGCTGACTTTTGGGTCTTATGTGAAAGAAGCCAAGTTAGTTCATTGTTTGTTCTAAGACAGTTTAACACACACATGCGCTCAAAATGCACACACACATTTTCTGACTTTTCCCACAAGGAAAGACACTTCAATTATATTTGTATTTTTGTTTTTGTTCTGTGTGTAATATTGATCCTATTTAATTAAGATTTTCAGACTCTCATTAAATAGAGTTTGTTTTGGTAATTTCCTGAAAGTGAACCTTTACACTTGGATAACGGCCACCTTTCCCATCGATGCGCCTACCTACTACCACCTGGTGGTAGCAAAAATATTACAAAATTGAGCAAAAGAGGAAAAGCAAAGGAGGAGCCTTTCTTAGTTTGTTGCTCCCAAGGATTGGTCCTGGATCTTTCCAGGCAATATTGACTTTGTGATGTCTCCAGGGCCACTGAGGCTATGAGATATGCACAACTCCATGGAGATCTGACATCTGGGGCTTGGCCTGGGGTCCTTATATCCAGAGCCAATGAAATCCAGACACACCAACTATTTACCAAATATTTCTAGGGGAGTGGACCAAGTCTAAGTGAGGTCCATTAACATTAAACCTAATTTTCTGAAACCACTTAAACTCTCTAATAAATTATCTATGCAAGTATTGTTTTTAAAATTACCGTTTTGAAGACATACTTTCAGAAAACTGTTTTTAGTAGAGGTTGGGCTTTTGTATTTGTAAGGTCTTTCGTCTGTGTCAGAGACAAACTGTGAGCATATCTGGTTGCTAAGGGATATAAACTTCTTTAAATTATCAGCAAACACAATAGCTAACAACTGGATTCCTACATGAATAGAGAAGATTCTGCTGTCCCTGGAGAGTAAAAAACAAAGCAAAACAAAACAAAAAAAAGAAAGAAAAAACCCTTTAATTTCAAAAAAGATAGTTACTGGGATTTAGTCTGCTGATGCAAAGACATACCGATATGACTATACTTCCTTTGTGTTTCTGAAACTGCAGGGAAATCTGGAAGCAGCTCTAAGCAAGGAATAATAAAAGATAACAGGAAACTGCCAGATTTCTATCATTATAGCGCCCCATCCCATTTCCTCCCCTGATTTTCCTGAGCCAGCTCAGAGCAGAGGGTCTGAGTTATAAGACAGAGAGAGCCAGAGTAATGGATGACACCAAGGAGAAGAGAGATTTTCCCCAAAATTGTCTGTATCATTGCCCTGAACAACCAAAGGATTCAACACCAGGTGCAATGAGCATGATAGGCATTGGCATTTCTCTTAATAAAGGAAGTGATTAAATATCACATGAATTAAGATCATTTTAAGGAATAACTCTACCTGGATGTTTATTTCTTGAAATAGTTCTGTATAAATGTATAAAGGTTTAAAATTGTACTATTTGATGTTGGGGTGGCAGTTTTATTAATCATGGCAGAAAATGAGAAGAAATGGGTAGGACTCAACTAATGATGGAGACCTGTACATATTATGATTCAATTTTTTGACATAAGAAGACATTAGGAGCCATTAGGAGCCTGAAATGATCTTAGTCGAAACATCCAGCAGGCCAAGTAAATTTAGCAGTAGAGGTGTCAAATAATCAGTGATTTGGCTTGGGAAAGAAGGAAATGTGACATATTTGAGTGATATCACAGAGAGGAAATAGCTGGTCTTCATAATCTCCTTCACATCAGAGTGGGAAGACTCAGAGTTAGACTGTGGGTCCTTTGGTTGACTCCTCACCACTTTAGATGCACACTCTAGGCTAGAGAGAGAGGATTAACTATCCCAAGTCTCAAGAGAATTAGTGCAGAACCGGGACTAGAATCTATGTCTCCTAGGCTAGCATTCTTCCCAATGTCTCGATGGCATCTTTCAGCGCTCTGTGAAGTGAAGACTTAAGGAGCATGTCTGAATATGGAGCTTTGATAGGGGCAGAGAAAGCTACTGTGAAGGATGTGCAGGTCAGGGGCGGGTAGGTAGATAAGAAAGAATCTTCAGCTCTGCCATATTGATTTTACAACATCCAACTGAACACCTTTTGTTTACTCTTGGAAAATGCCTTCCTTTTCCTTCTCTTTCTTCTGTCATATTCAGTCTCATGGCCTCACCTCTCTAGATAGATAATCCCCAAATCACTGCCTTCAGTTTCTTCCAGTCTCCCATTATATATCCTCAGTTGCCTCCTCCATTCCAACTGGCATGATGGACTGAGGATACTCAGACTTTTACTGCCTTTACTTCAAAATGACTGTATTGGTTCCCTCATCCTCCCAGACATCCAGATCCAAACTTTTAGCATTACTTCTACTTCTTATTCTTCCTTGCAAATCCCTAATGAATTGCAATCTATTTGCACACCAATGGTGGTCTCCTTTATCACCATCTCTTGCGCTTTTCCCCTCTTCTCCACCCGCTCTTAGCTTAGGCCCTCATTGCCCTGTACCGAACTTTTTATGATGCCCTTCCTCCAGGCTTTCAGTGTCCAATACTCTTTTATCAGTATTTTCCTCCAAAATCTTAGACTTGGCTATATCACTCTTCTATTGAGAAAGTCTTCAGTGGCTTCTCTTGCTTATAGAATAAAGTTCAAATTTCTTAGCCTAAAATTGAACCCTCCTCCTCACCTCCCAACCTATTTTTCCATTACTTCACACATGGGTCATTCAAGTCAATTTTGCCAGATTTGGTTGTCGGCTCACCCTGTATGTGGTAACCACCTGGCCTTTGCATGTGCATATGCTTTCTCTTTCCTGGTTTTCTTTCTTTCCAGTGCCAGCCCTGGAAAATTTTAAACCTCCCTATATTTTCACTTTTCAGTGTGTATTTCAAACCCACTATGGTTCCCTCAAGGAACCTTGATTTTCCCCCAGCTTAAAGGGATTCTCTTTTTTGGCTTTCTCCCAAATTATTCTACCTCTTTCTAAATCTTCACTTTTCACTTTCTATTAGGTATTATTATTCTTGAAGTTTAAATCTCTAATAAACTATGAGTTCCCAAAGGGTAGAGGCAGGTTTAATTTACTCTCACCTAGTGTGATACCTGGCCATCACATTAAGCAGGTGCTCAATGCGTATTAGTCAAATGAATGACTGAATGAACATTAATGAGCAAATTCCTGAAGACAGTGGGAAGATGGGTTTTGAATGCCAGTGGAGAGGTGAGGATTTGGAATTTATCCACCTACTACTGATAGAAGAATTACAGCAGGGTTTTGTTGTTATTGTTGCTTATTTTGTTTGCCTTTTTTTTTTTTTTTAAAGAGTAGCTGAAAAGGTAAGATCCAGGTCTAAGATGAGGGAAACTGCATGCAGAACATAGCCCAGGTTCAGAAGGACCCAGTGGATAAGGAAATTGAAAGGAAGAAGGATATCCAATATCCTTCAGGAGAAATTTATGCAGACCCAGATTTGAAGTCAACCTCTGATTATCTACTATTTATATATTTTAAAGAAATATGCACAAGATTTTAGTGCTTCGTTTTTTGCTTGTCTCCCAATATACGCATGAGCCAGCACAATGCAGGACTTGATTTACCTTTGCTGATTCGGCTTCTTTTCTCTGAGCTTATTTATGGCTGGGAGAGAAGCATTGTGTCCTTGCTGATAAAGGACACCAAACTGTATTTTAGGCTCAGCCACTGAGTTGCTATGCAACTCCTAGAAAGTTGGTTTCTTCTCCAGCTGCCAAGTTTTCCTGAACTCTAGGAAACGAGGACCATGTGTGAAACGTAGAGTCCTAGACTAGAGCTTCTCAAATTTTAATGTACATTCAGGCTCCTGGGACTCTTGTTAAAAAAAGTAGGTTCTGTTTCAGCAAGTCTGGGGTGGGGCCTGAGTCTCTGTGTGTCTAACAAGCTCCCAGGTCAACTGCACTGAAGAGCAGAGTCCTGGACTTCTGGAGACAGAAGGAACCTTAGAATTCAGCCAAGCCAGTGGTTCACGGCCCCAGGTGATCATTAGAATCACCCAGGGAGCGTCTTAGAATACAGAGACCCAGGCTCCACACCCAGAGTCTTAGAAGGGGCCCCATGAGTGAGTTTTCAGGAAGCTCCCTACCTCATTCTGATGTGAGGCTGGATTTGAGAACCACAAATATCATCTGATTGCCCACTAGGAGCGGCAAAACTGAGACCCAGAGACTATTTGAATTCCATGAAGAAGATTCTGTTAATATGGAAGGGATTTTCCTGAAAATAAATAAATAAATAAATAAATAAATAAATAAAATAATCCCTATGCATTTTGCTACCTTAGGTGAAAGTTCCCCTTTAAAGCTGCAGAAATAACTGGATCCTGTATATAATTTAATTCTTAAAAGCTGCTAACACGGAAAACCAATTTTTTCGGCCTCTTTTAGAATGATTAATACTCTAGATTATTTTAGTTTCATCCTAATGGTAGGGGGTAGTGGTGGTGGTGGTGGGAAGGAATGGCTATTAGGCAATTATGTTATTCAAACACATCATTATTATTATTACCATGATGAGTGGACTCATTATAATTGAACAATAAAAGCATGAATGACTTTGCATTGTTATTAGTGTCTGTCTCAGGGCCCCTGCCTTTCCCAGGGGCTGTTGTGTCAGCAGACATGATTCATGATGTACCGTACTTACAATGCTAAACTTGCAAGCCATTGCATTGGCTTTCAGAGTCTAATGCGGTCATCTTTTCTTTCCTAGTGCTGACCTATTGTTCTCTCAAGATTTTCACCCTTCCCCCCACAAGCCCCCCCTCCCCCGGCCCCAAATAACCTAAACTTAGGAAGACGATGATCTCCTTGCCTCCACTCTTGTTCCTTCATCCCTTATTTCACGCGGCCGCTAATGACGAACAGGATTGTGAACTGGCATTATAATTCCCTTGCTTAAAACCTGCTAATGGTGGCCTGTTTCTTTTAGGATAAAATACAGATCTTTGACAAGTCTTCTCAGGACCTTAGTACACTGTACCACATCCTTTCATCAGCCTTGCTACCAGCCACTCTTTCTCTCCCTCTCACCATACTGTTTTGGGCTTCTGGAATGTTCTCCTGTCTCCAATTTCTGGAATGTTCTGACTTAGGGACTTTGTACATGTTCTTCTCCTTGTTTATACGATTCTTTTCCCAGCTATATCCTCCTCATCCTGCAACTCCCAGCTTATATTTGTGTTTCTCAAGCAGCCTTCCCTGACCACGAGACTAACATGGAAAAGATTGACTCCCAGTCAGTCCCTTCCGTACCACCTGGTGCTTGTCCACTGGTAACAGTTGACTATACCAGTAATTACTTGCTCAATATCTTTCTTCCCTCACTTATGGTGAGTCCCAAAAGGATGTGGCTGTCATTTTGAAGCTAATTCCTCATTGTCCAACATACACCTGGCTTGATAGTTATATGTTGGAGAAATGAGTGTAAGAGTCCACCAGGCACCTGAACTGACCATACAGAATCATATGGATCTAAGAGAGAACAAGGCACTGGGCCTCCCACTGTCTAATTCCCTGAGTTAGCTGCTGCCTTCCTCTTCCTAGTATCCACAACTCCCCATCCTCCTTCCCCAAAATATGTTTTAAAAAACTTTAAGTGACTGAAATATTTTATCCCTAAATTGGACATCAAAAGCCAGCAAACTGGATCTATGTTTCCCCGCCCTGCTGCTGCAGTGTTAGCCTGGGAGGGTACATGGTGAAGCGACCCAGAGGCCAGAACGTGGTTTTGTAGACATGCTGAGGATGCTGTTTGCCGCTTCATGTCCCCTATGGAAAGGCCCAGCCAAGAAATGGCTCTTGTAGATTCCAGTGCCAGAAAGAGCGTCACTTCCTTTGGCAACTGTTGAGTGTTTTCCTTATACCACTGAATGTGTGAATCCCATTTTTTCTCTTAGCTATTGCTGCCAGGAAGCTCAGAGCCACATGCTCAGCTCCACTTTGGTCATTGTGGAGGCCTATGGCCCGCACAGCTGCAATATCACTTTGCCCTGGTCTTGATTTTCTATTCTAACTGTATTTCTCTGCTCTTGGTTTATTAAATTATTCATAGCTTTCTATTTTAGAGTAGGAAATCTTGTAAGCTTCCTTAGATCCATCGTGGAATGAGGCAGGGAGATACATGAAAGGAAGAAATTCATGAGGCTCTGAGATACATTCCCTTTAAAGTGCAGAGGGTTCCTTTCTGGGACTGATCATGGTAGGAGGGATGAGCAGAAGAGAGCCCTGCCAGCCAGGTGTTCCTTAGCCATGCAAAGACATGGCAGAGAAGACCCTCTTGGAACAGCTTATTGAGGTGGTTTTGTTTCTGATCTCTTGCCAGAGCTACCTTCAAGTGACCCAGGAGTGTGAGTGACTCTGTCCTCTCTTTGGGGTCTGAATCCTTTTCTGGGGAGCGGCGAAATAGAGGGAGCCTTGTAATCTGTCCTCAAATTCTATGTGAAAGCTAGATTTCCACTGGCATAAGGTCTTCTCTGATAGGTCAGAATTAGAGTGATTTTGTAAGCAAGACTAATTGTAGCTACTTTCCAATTCTTTTTAAGTGTCCGACATTACTGTGGAAACCCTATTTATTTTAAGAAGCTGGCATTTACTTCTGTTTCTAAGGGAGCAAGGATGAGCGCACGTTTCTCATGGCCTGTGTGCTGGGTGCTGTGTACCTACCTCACATGGGCTAATCTAACTCCTGTACCCGTTCTGCAAAGCACACTCATTCTCTGCCTTCTATGTGTGGGTAAAGCAAGGCTCAGGAAGATAGACTTGCCCAAGGTCACCTGGCTAATGAGAGGTAGTGCCAGGGTTATATCCTGATCTTCTGGCCCCAGTGAGGCTCATCTTCTGCTGTTCACTGAGATCGTGTGAGAGCAGGGGCAACTGATAGGGCAAAAATCAGGCAGTTCAACGAGTGGGTGAGGGGAAGAGCAGCTGGGAGAAGATGCAGAGTCAGACAGAAGGGAAAGGAGGAGACCCTCATAAGAACCCAGCCCCTCACCTGGGGGGCTCCATTGGTTAAACATCTGCCTTTGGCTCAGGTCATGATCCCAGGGTCCTGGGATTGAAACCCCGTGTCGGGCTCCCTGCTCAGTGGAGAGTCTGCTTCTCCTTCTCCCTCTGCCTGCCACTCTGCCTGCCTCTGTCTCTTTGACAGAGAGAGAACACTCTGCTTGGGTGTTCTCTCTCTGTCAAATAAATAAATAAAATCTTAAAAAAAAAAATAGAACCTAGCCCCTGTCCCCAGTGAAGATGCCCCGGCCCCAACCCACTGCCTCTCTTTCCCCAATCCTGTCATCTTTGGTATTCTGTTGTTGCCACAAACAAGTTCCCTGACACTGTAGACAGTCCTGGAGTCACTTTTCTTGCATCTCAGGACTTAAATGTAGAGAGAAACAGATAAATAGTTATCTCCACAGCATCCTTCTGGGTAGTAGGTACTTCTTTTTTTTTTTTTTTAAAGATTTTATTTATTTATTCATGAGAGACAGAGAGAGATAGAGAGAGAGGCAGAGGGAGAAGCAGGCTCCCAAGGAGCAGGGAGCCCGATGCGGGACTCCATCCCAGGACCCTGGGATCATGACCTGAGCCGAAGGCAGACGCTTAACCATCTGAGCCACCCAGGCGCCCATGGGTGGTAGGTACTTCTTGAGAGTGAATACTAATTACTGAATATCTATATTTGCAACAGTTGCTATGTATTAAGATACTGTCATGTTCTGGATCCTTTAGAGGTATTATCTCATTTAAACTTCACAGACTAGCGTGGTAGACATGATTATCTCTGCAGTGCAGGTAAGAAAGCCGAGGCTTATAGAGGTTGCCCAGGGTCCTGCTGATAACCCGGTTTCCTGCCTCCATTTGCCATCATTGCTGAAATACCAGCCACGGTTGAGAGAGTTCTTTAAGGATTAAGTTTGATGTGCCTCTTTAAGGAGAATGGAGTCAATAAAGAGGAATGTAGTTCACAGACTTCCATAAAGTTCTGATTTTTTTTTAAAAAGATTTTATTCATTCATTTGACAGAGAGAGAGAGAGCACAAGCAGGGGGGACGGGAGAGGGAGAAGCAGGTTCCCCGCTGAGCAGGGAGCCCGACTCGGGGCTCAATCCCAGGCCGGACCCTGAGATCAGGACCTGAGCCAAAGGCAGACGCTTAATGGCTGATCCACCCAGGTGCCCCTAAAGTTCTGATTTGAACACTGGCTCTCTTCACTCACTTCATTAACATGCACATTAATTTGTTTTCATGTTTACTTCAAAATTCTGTGTTGGGTTTAATTCCCAGCTTAAGTTTTAATAGCAACTATGTATTTTTTAATTAAACTTTTTATTTTGAGATTATAGATTCATACACTGTTGTAAAAAAATAATATAGAGGATTCCATTTACCCTTTACCCAGTTTCTGCTAGGGGTAACACATTGTAAAACTTAAGTATAATATCACAACCAGGATACTGACATTGATAGAGTTAAGATACAGAAGAGTGCCACAAGAATGCCTCGTTCTGCCCTCTTATCACCACATACTTCCACCGCCATCCCTTCCTTAATGCTGGTAACCACTGATCTGTTCTCCATTTCTATGATTTTGTAATTTCAAGAATGCTATATAAATGGAGTCATATATTATGTAGCTTTTTGGGAATTGGTTTTTTTCACACATTTTGAATTCTCTGGAGAGTTACCCAAATTGTTGCATGTATCAATAGCTTGTTTTTTCGTTTGTTTGTTTTGTTTCGCTTTTTATCATCACTAAGCAGTATTCCATGGTATAGATGTACCCCAGTTCATTTAACTGTTCACTCACTGAAAAACATCTGGGTTTCCAGTTTGGGGCGATTATGTATAAAGCCACTCCAGAAATTCAAGTACAAGTTTTTGTGTATGAAATGTCTTCATTTCTCTGGAATAAATTTCCATGAGTTCAGTTGCTAGATCCTGTCATTACTGCATGTTTAGTTTTATGTGAAATTGCCAAACTGTTTTCCAGAGTGGCCGTACCATTTTATATTCCCACCAGTAATGTGGAAGTGATGTAGTTTCTCTGCATCCTTTCTAGGATTTGGTGTTGTCACTTTAAAAGTTTTAGCCATTCTGATGAGTGATATCTCATTGTGGTTTTAATTTGCATTTCCCTAATAACTAATGATGTGTAACATCTCTTATGTGCTTATTTGCTATCTATATATCCTCTTTGGTGAAATGTATCTTCATGTCTTCTGCCCATTTGAGTTTTGAGGTTCTTTATATATTCCAGATACTAGTCTTTTCTCAGATTTGCAAATATTTTCTCCCAGTCTGTGGCTTATCTTTTTATCCTTGTATAGCAGGGTCTATTGCAGAGCAAAACTTCTTAATTGTGATGAAATACTATTTCTCAATTTTTCTTTTTCTAGATAGTGCTTTTGGTATCACGTCTAAGAACTCTTTGACTTGTCCTGTATCCCCCAAATTTTCTCCTTAATTTTTTCTAAAAATGTTATGGTTCTACATCTTTTACTTAATTAAGTCCATGATCTGTTTCAGTTAATAGATATCCAATTGCTCCAGGACCATTTGCAAACTATCCTTGCTCCACTGAATTATTTTAGCATTTTTTTTTCAAGAATATGGGCATACTTGTGTGGGTCTATTTCTGTGTTCTCATTCTGACCCTTTGATCTACATGTCTGTCCTTCCACTAACACCACACAGTTTCCATTACTGTAGCTGTATAATAGCTTGAAATCAGGTAGAGCAGTTCTTTTCATTTTATTCTTATTTTTCAAAAGTGTTTTAGCTGTTCTAGTTTCTTTTTCTTTCTATATGATTTTTATAATTATCTTGTTTATATCGACAAAAATCTTTCTGGGATTTTGATATGAATTGTAAGTATTAAACCTTGTATTCATTTCCTGTGGGTGCTATAACAAATTACCACAAACTTGGTGGCTTAAAATAACAGAAATGTGTTCTCTCAGAGTTCTGGGGGCCAGAAATCCAAATCAAGGTGCCAGTATCTCTCAGAAGGCTCTAAGGGGAGAATCCTTTCCTTGCCTCTTCTAGCTTCTGGTGACTTCCAGCATTTTTTGGCCGTGTCACTCCAAACTCTGCCCCTGTTGTTAGATCACCTTCTCCTCTGTGTGTGCAGGTACCTTCTGCTATTCTCTCATAAGGACACCTGTGATTGGATTTGTCCAATCACCTGGCTAATCCAAAATAATCTCTCCGTGCCAAGATTCTTAACTTAATCACACCTGCAAAGACCCTTTTCCATATAGGTAATATTTAATTTACAGGTTCCAAACAAGGAGTAGGACCTGATACCTTTGGGTGGTCATTATTCATTCCTACTATAAACCTATGTGTCAATTTGGGAAAACTGACATCTTTTCTATGTTGGGTCTTCTAATCCATGAACTTCGTATGTCTCTCCATTTATTTAGATCTTGGATTTCTTTCATCAGCATTTTAGTTTTCCATACATAAGTTCTGAGAAAATTTAGTTAGATTTCTACCTGAGTATTTAATGGTATTATGTTTTTTATTTTGATACCCATGTGTTCATTGCTGGTATATAGAAATATAATAGATTTTTATATGTTGATCTTATATCCTGCAACCTTGCTGAATTCATTTATTAGCTATACATATTTTTTATGTATTTCCTTGGGATTTCCTATGTAGATAATCATGTCATATGAAAATAAGGACAAGTTTACTTCTTCCTTTCTGAATAGCATTGGTTAGAGTAAACATCTCGCCTTATTCTCAATCTTTGGAGGAAAGCACTGATTATTTTACCATTAAGTATGATGTTAGTTATAGGGTTTTGGGTTTTTTTTAATCAACGTGGAGTTTCCCTCCCTTCTTAGTTTTCTGAGAGTTTTTATCATGAATGGGTATTGAGTTTGTTGCTTTTTCTGCATCAATTGGTATGATTATGTGATTTTTTTTCTCTTTCTCCTGTCAGTATGATGGGTTATATTGATTGATTTTTGAGTATTGAATTAACGTTGCATTACTGGAATAAATCCCATTTGGTCATGCTGCATAATTATTTCCATATTTTGTTGAATTTTATTTGCCAGTATTTTGTTAAGGATTTTTACATCTAAATGCAGGAGGGCTATTGGTCTGTGATTTTCCCTTTTTTTGTATTTTCTCTGTTTTGTTTTGGTATCAGGTAATTCTAGGTTTATAAAATGAATTGGAAAGTGTACCTCCTCTTTAGTTTTCGTGAAAGGATTGTGTAGAATTGGCATTAATTCTTCTTTAAATATGTAGTAGACTTCTCCAGTTAAACAAACTGGGCCTGGAGATTCCTTTTTTGGGAGTTTTTAAATGGCAAATTCAATTCCTTATTAGTTATTGGGTGTTCAAATTATCTGTTTCATATTGGGTACATTGTGATAGTTTGTGTTTTTGAGAATTGGCTCATTTTATCTACATTGTTAAATTGATATGTGTAGATTTGTTCATAGTATTCTCTTGTTACCCTCCTGATGACTGCAGGATCTGTGGGATCCCTTACTGTAGTCCTCATATTGGTAATCCGTGTCTTACCTTTTTTCCTTTGTTGTTCTTACTAGATTTTTTGTCAATTGTATTTGTCAATTTTATTGATCTTTACAAGGAATCAGCTTTGTTTTATTGATTATTCTCTTGTTTTTCTGTTTTCAATTTTATTGATTTCTGCTCTTATATTTCTTAGGCCATTCCTCCTGCTTTTTAGGGTTTATTTGGGTTTATTTTTCCTTTCTTTTCCTAGTTTCTTGAGTTGGGAGCATAGACTATTGATTTGAGAATTTCATTCTTTTCTAATATAAGCATTTAGTGCTATAAAATCCCCTTTCAGCACTGCTTTCACTGTGTTCCACACATTTGGTATGTTTTTTTCATTTGCATTCAGTTCAATGTATTTTTAAATTTCCTCTGAGAATACCTCTTTGACACACAGGTAGCATTTGACACGAGGAAAGCTGTACCACACCTCCTGAGCCCATACGCAGAGGCTACGTTAATAGCCTCTTCGTGCCCTAAAGATCATTCTTGACATGCTCATTGTTCATAGCTATGGTGAAACATGTTCTGCTGGAGAAGCGAAGCCCATTCACCCTGTGGGGTGGGTCTTTATGGACTTCACCTTCAGCCCTAGGTACAGTCTGTGCCCCTGCTATCATAGTCTTCTAGGGCTGCCTTAACAAAAGGCCATAGACTGGGGACGTAAACAACAGACATTCATTTTCTCATAGTTCTGGAGGCCAGAAGTCCAAGAGCAGGGTGCCAGCATATTTAGTTTCTGGTGAGAGTCCTCTTCCTGGCTTGCCAATGGTCCCTTTTTTGCTGTGTTCTCACATCAGGGAGAGAGAGAGGGGGATCTCTTCCTCTCTGATCCTATTGAGCTAGAGCCTCACCCTTAATTACTTTTTTAAACCTTATTTAACCTTAATTTATCCCTATTTATCTTAACCTTATTTAACCTTAACATTATTTTTTTATTCTTATGTTAATCCCCATACATTACATCATTAGTTTTAGATGCAGTGTTCCATGATTCATTGTTTGTGCATAACACCCAGTGCTCCATGCAGAATGTGCCCTCCTCAATACCCACCACCAGGCTAACCCATCCTCCCACCCCCTTCCCCTCTAGAACCCTCAGTTTGTTTTTCAGAGCCCATCGTCTCTCATGGTTCGTCTACCCCTCCGATTTCCCCCGCTTCATTCTTCCCCTCCCGCTACCTTCTTCTTCTTCTTCCTTTTTTTTTTCTTAACATATATTGCATTATTTGTTTCAGAGGTACAGATCTGAGATTCAACAGTCTTGCACAATTCACAGCGCTTACCAGAGCACATACCCTCCCCAATGTCTATCACCCAGTCACCCCATCCCTCCCACCCCACCCCCCATTCCAGCAACCCTCAGTTTGTTTCCTGCGATTAAGAATTCCTCATATCAGTGAGATCATATGATACATGTCTTTCTCTGTTTGATTTATTTCGCTCAACATAATACCCTCCAGTTCTATCCACGTCGTTGCAAATGGCAAGATCTCATTCCTTTTGATGGCTGCCTAATATTCCATTGTATATATATACCACATCTTCTTTATCCATTCATTTGTCGATGGACATCTTGGCTCTTTCCATAGTTTGGCTATTATGGACATTGCTGCTCTAAACATCGGGGTGCACGTAACCTTTCGGATCCCTACTTTTGTATCTTTGGGGTAAATACCCAGTAGTGCAATTGCAGGGTCGTATGGTAGCTCTATTTTCAACTTTTTGAGGAACCTCCATACTGTCTTCCAGAGTGGCTGCACCAGCTTGCATTCCCACCAACAGTGTAGGAGGGTTCTCCTTTCTCCGCATCCCCGCCAACATCTGTCGTTTCCTGACTTGTTAATTTTAGCCATTCTGACTGGTGTGAGGTGGTATCTCATTGAGGTTTTGATTTGGATTTCCCTGATGCTGAGCAATATTGAGCACTTTTCATGTGTCTGTTGGCCATTTGGATGTCTTCTTTGGAAAAATGTCTGTTCATGTCTTCTGCCCATTTCTTGATTGGATTCTTTGTTCTTTGGGTGTTGAGTTTGATGAGTTCTTTATAGATTTTGGATACTAGCCCTTTATCTGATATGTCATTTGCAAATATCTTCTCCCATTCTGTCAGTTGTCTTTTGGTTTTGTTGACTGTTTCCTCTGTTGTGCAAAAGCTTTTTATCTTGATGAAGTCCCAATAGTTCATTTTTGCCCTTGCTTCCCTTGCCTTTGGCAATGTTTCTAGGAAGAAGTTGCTTCGGCTGAGGTCAAAGAGGTTGCTGCCTGTGTTCTCCTTTAGGATTTTGATGGACTCCTGTCTCACATTGAGGTCTTTCAACCATTTGGAGTCTATTTTTGTGTGTGGTGTAAGGAAATGGTCCAGTTTCATTCTTCTGCATGTGGCTATCCAATTTTCCCAACACCATTTGTTGAAGAGGCTGTCTTTTTTCCATTGGACATTCTTTCCTGCTTTGTCGAAG
Source organism: Mirounga leonina (assembly GCF_011800145.1). Lineage (NCBI taxonomy): Eukaryota > Metazoa > Chordata > Mammalia > Carnivora > Phocidae > Mirounga > Mirounga leonina. Next base: position 16,510,177 of record NW_023270305.1, on the reverse strand, counting down.
ATGAGTTGACCATAGAGTTGAGGGTCCATTTCTGGGCTCTCTATTCTGTTCCATTGATCTATGTGTCTGTTCTTGTGCCAGTTCCATGCTGTCTTGATGATGACAGCTTTGTAATAGAGCTGGAAGTCCGGAATTGTGATGCCGCCAGCTTTGCTTTTCTTTTTCAACATTCCTCTGGCTATGCGGGGTCTTTTCTGGTTCCATACAAATTTTAGGATTATTTGGTCCATTTCTTTGAAAAAAGTGGATGGTATTTTGATGGGGATTGCATTGAATGTGTAGGTTGCTCTAGGTAGCATTGACATCTTCACAATATTTGTTCTTCCAATCCATGAGCATGGAACGTTTTTCCATTTCTTTGTGTCTTCCTCAATTTCTTTCATGAGTATTTTATAGTTTTCTGAGTACAGATCCTTTGTCTCTTTGGTTAGATTTATGCCTAAGTATCTTATGGTTTTGGGTGCAATTGTAAATGGGATCGACTCCTTAATTTCTCTTTCTTCTGTCTTGTTGTTGGTGTATAGGAATGACACTGATTTCTGTGCATTGATTTTATATCCTGCCACTTTACTGAATTCCTGTATGAGTTCTAGCAGTTTTGGGGTGGAGTCTTTGGGGTTTTCCACATGAAGTATCATATCATCTGCAAAGAGTGAGAGTTTGACTTCTTCTTTGCCGATTTGGATGACTTTGATTTCTTTTTGTTGTCTGATTGCTGTGGCTAGGACTTCCAATACTATGTCGAATAGCAGTGGTGATAGTAGACATCCCTGCTGCGTTCCTGACCTTAGGGGGAAAGCTCTCAGTTTTTCCCCATTGAGAATGATATTCGCTGTAGGTTTTTCATAGATGACTTTTATGATATTGAGGTATGTACCCTCTATGCCAATACTCTGAAGAGTTTTGATCAAGAAAGGATGCTGTACTTTGTCAAAAGCTTTTTCTGCATCTATTGAGAGGATCATGTGATTCTTGTTCTTTCTTTTGTTAATGTATTGTATCACGTTGATTGATTTGCGGATGTTGAACCAACCTTGCAGCCCAGGGATAAATCCCACTTGGTCGTGGTGAATAATCCTTTTAATGTACTGTTGGATCCTATTGGCTAGTATTTTGGTGAGAATTTTTGCATCCATGTTCATCAGGGATATTGGTCTGTAATTCTCCTTTTTGATGGGGTCTTTGTCTGGTTTTGGGATCAAGGTAATGCTGGCCTCATAAAATGAGTTTGGAAGTTTTCCTTCCATTTCTATTTTTTGGAACAGTTTCAGAAGAATAGGTATTAATTCTTCTTGAAATGTTTGGTAGAATTCCCCTGGGAAGCCATCTGGCCTTGGGCTTTTGTTTTTTGGGAGATTTTTGATGACTGCTTCAATTTCCTTAGTGGTTTTGGTCTGTTCAGGTTTTCTATTTCTTCCTGGTTCAGTTTTGGTAGTTGATACATCTCTAGGAATGCATCCATTTCTTCCAGGTTATCGAATTTGCTGGCATAGAGTTGCTCATAATATGTTCTTATAATTGTTTGTATTTCTTTGGTGTTGGTTGTGATCTCTCCTCTTTCATTCATGATTTTGTTGATTTGGGTCATTTCTCTTTTCTTTTTGGTAAGTCTGGCCAGGGGTTTATCAATCTTGTTAATTCTTTCAAAGAACCAGCTCCTAGTTTCATTGATCTGTTCTACTGTTCTTTTAGTTTCTATTTCATTGATTTCTGCTCTGATCTTGATTATTTCTCTTCTCCTGCTGGGTTTAGGCTTTATTTGCTGTTCTTTCTCCAGCTCCTTTAGGTGTAGGGTTAGGTTTTGTACTTGAGACCTTTCCTGTTTCTTGAGAAAGGCTTGTATTGCTATATACTTTCCTCTTAGGACTGCCTTTGCTGCATCCCAAAGATTTTGAATAGTTGTGTTTTCATTTTCATTGGTTTCCATGTATTTTTTTAATTCTTCTTTAATTTCCTGGTTGACCCATTCATTCTTCAGTAGGATGCTCTTTAGCCTCCATGTATTTGAGTTCTTTCCAACTTTCCTCTTGTGATTGAGTTCTAGTTTCAAAGCATTGTGGTTTGAAAATAGGCAGGGAATGATCCCAATCTTTTGGTACCGGTTGAGACCTGATTTATGACCTAGGATGTGATCTATTCTGGAGAATGTTCCATGGGGACTAGAGAAGAACGTGTATTCCGTTGCTTTGGGATGGAATGTTCTGAATATGTCTGTGAAGTCCATTTGGTCCAGTGTGTCATTTAAAGTCTTTATTTCCTTGTTGATCTTTTGCTTAGACGATCTGTCCATTTCAGTGAGGGGGGTGTTAAAGTCCCCCACTATTATTGTATTGTTGTCGATGTGTTTCTTTGCTTTTGTTATTAATTGCCTTATATAATTGGCTGCTCCCATGTTAGGGGCATAGATATTTACAATTGTTAGATCTTCTTGTTGGATAGACCCTTTAAGTAGGATATAATGTCCTTCTTCATCTCTTATTACAGTCTTTGGTTTAAAATCTAATTTGTCTGATATAAGGATTGCCACCCCAGCTTTCTTTTGGTGTCCATTAGCATGGTAAATGGTTTCCCACCCCCTCACTTTCAATCTGGGGGTGTCTTTGGTTCTAAAATGAGTCTCTTGCAGACAGCATATCGATGGGTCTTGTTTTTTAATCCAGTCTGATAGCCTGTGTCTTTTGATTGGGGCGTTTAGCCCATTTACATTCAGGGTAACTATTGAAAGATAGGAATTTAGTGCCATTGTATTGCCTGTAAGGTGTCTGTTACCGTATATTGTCTGTGTTCCTTTCTGGTCTATGTTGCTTTTAGGGTCTCTCCTTGCTTAGAGGACCCCTTTCAAGATTTCTTGTAGGGCTGGTTTCGTGTTTGCAAATTCCTTTAGTTTTTGTTTGTCCTGGAAGCTTTTTATCTCTCCTTCAATTTTCAATGACAGCCTAGCTGGATATAGTATTCTTGGCTGCATATTTTTCTCATTTAGTGCTCTGAATATATCCTGCCAGTCCTTTCTGGCCTGCCAGGTATCTGCGGATAGGTCTGTTGCCAATCTAATGTTTCTACCATTGTAGGTTACATATCTCTTCTCCCGAGCTGCTTTCAGGATTTTCTCTTTGTCTATGAGACTTGTGAGTTTTACTATTAGATGTCGGGGTGTTGACCTATTTTTATTGATTTTGAGAGGGGTTCTCTGTGCTTCCTGGATTTTGATGCCTGTTTCCTTCCCCAAATTAGGGAGAACTATAATTTGCTCCATTATACCTTCTGCCCCTCTCTCTCTTTCTTCTTCTTCTGGGATCCCAATTATTCTAATGTTGTTTCGTCTTATGGTATCGCTTATCTCTCGAATTCTGCCCTCGTGATCCAGTAGTTGTTTATCTCTCTTTTTCTCAGCTTCTTTATTTTCCATCATTTGGTCTTCTATATCACTGATTCTCTCTTCTGCCTCATTTATCCTAGCAGTTAGCGCCCCCATTTTTGATTGCACCTCATTAATAGCCTTTTTGATTTCTACTTGGTTAGATTTTAGTTCTTTTACTTCTCCAGAAAGGGTATCTCTAATAACTTCCATATTTTTTTCAAGCCCAGCTAGTATCTTTAAAGTGATGATTCTGAACTCTAGATCTGACATTGTACTGATGTCCGTATTGAGTAGGTCCCTGGCAGTCGGTACTACCTCTTGTTCCTTTTGTTGAGGTGATTTTTTCCGTCTCGTCATTTTGTGCAGAGGAGAATAGATTAATGAGAGAACAAAATGCTAGCAGAGTAACAACGTCCCCAGAAAATATACTCTAAACAAATCAGAAAAGACCTGAAGCAGTGGGAAAAGAAACGGAAAGAGAGAAAAAGGAAAAAGAAAAAAAAAAGAAAAAGATAAAGATAAAAACAAATAAAAACAAAACAACAACAACAACAAAACCAGAATGTGATCAAATATGATCAGGCTGGTATATAGATCAGTGCCACCCACTAGATTTTGGGTGTATTTTCGTCTGTTAGAAGAAAGTGCCTCCCAAAATTTTAAAGAAAGAAAAACTTATATATGTACAAAAATAAGGGTTGATATGATGAAGGGATGGAATATGACTGTAAAGATGAAAATTATAAAAAATTTTATAAAAGGAATTGATAAGAAGTTGTTTGAAAAAAGAAAGAAGAGGATTTAAAAAAAGAAAAAAGAAAAAAAAAAAGAGAGAGAATGTGATCAGGCCGGGGAGTAGAAAAAACCATATACTAGAGATTTAGGGTATATTTTGATGTGTTAGAAGAAACTATCTCAAAATTTTAAAGAGAGAACAACTTATATATATATGCCAAAAATACGGGTAACTACTATGAAGGGATAGAATATGACTCTAAAAATGAAAAATAAAAATGTTTTTTAAAAAAGGGATTAATAAGATGTTGGTTGAAAAAGGGAAAAAGAAAAATTCAAAAAAAAAAAAGAAGAAAAAGTTAAAAAAAAAATTAACTTTGAAAGACTAAAGAATCATGGTAAAAAAGCCATGAATTCTATGTGCAGTATTCCCCTAGCGCTGGAGTTCTGCCGTTCTCATTGATCTGTAAACTTGGTCTTGGCTGGCTGTTCTCGCTGATCTTCTGGGGAGGGGCCTGTTGCCGTGGTTCCCAAATGTCTTTGCCGGAGGCGGACTTGCCCCGCCCTTGCCCCCTCCCGGCTAAGTAATCTGCTCGGGTTTGCTCTCCGGGGCTTTTGTTCCCTGCGAGCTTTCCGTACAGCTTTGGAGGACGAGAGTGAAAGGGCAGCCTCCCAATCTCCACCCCAGAGGAGCCGAAAACTCGGGGCCCCGCTTCTCAGTGAGCCCCCAGAGGAAAGCCGTCAGTCACTCCCGTCTCCCCGGTCTCCGGCGACACCCCGTGCTCGCCCGGCCTGTGACCGCGCGTTTCTATCTCTGGCACCCGACCCCGGGTGCAGTCTCCAAACCCAGCAGATCCCTGCGGTGCACTCCTGCGCGGCTCCTCCTGGGGGAGGAAGGTGAGTCTCCCCGGGTCTGCCGCTTGTTGGGTCCCTGCTGGAGGAGCAGTGGCCCGACTGTGCCGCGGATCACGGTTTATGGCCACCTCGAGCTGAGAGCCCGCGCCTCAGCTCCGTCTCTGCAGCCGGCTTCCCTGCTCCGATACCTGGGAGCTCTGCCGCACTCAGGCACCCCCGGTCTTTCTGTGACCCCGAGGGTCCTGAGACCACACTGTCCCGGAGGGTTCCACCCCCCGCTTAGCCACCAGAGTGATGTCCCTCGGCGGAGCAGACTTTTAAAAGTTCCGATTTTGTGCTCCGTGGTTCTATCACTTGCCAGAAGCAGCCGACGGAGGCCCCTCCCCCACCATCTATCCTCCCGAATATCGCCTGGGATTCACTTCTCCGCACGTCCTACCTTCCAGAAAGTGGTCGCTTTTCTGTTGAGAGAGTTGTTGCTCTTCTTTCCTTCGATCTCCTGTTGAGTTTGTAGGTGTTCAGAATGGTTTGATCCCTATCCAGCTGAATTCCTGAGAGGAGACGAAATCCAGGTCTCCTACTCCTCCGCCATCTTGCTCCCTAACCTTAACCTTAATTTTTAAACATTAATTACCTCCTCAGTCGCCTAAATTTAACCTTGATTACCTCTTAAGTGTAACCTTATTTATCTCCTAAATTACCTAAATTTAACTTTCATTACCTCCTTAAAGCTGTATCTCCAAATACAGTCACAATGAAGGTTGGGACTTCAACATTTGCATTTGGGGGGGGGGTGATACAATTAATTCAGTCCATAGCCCCTTCACTCCCACCAGCCCCATACCCTCAGAGGAGAACCTGGCCTCATCTCGGCTCCCACAGGTTCAGTTTAGCATCACTAGCCTTAATTAGCTTCATATTATGTGCAAAACTCTGCATGGGACAGCATAGAGGTGGAGAGGAAGCAGTGTCAGCCCCCTCTACAAGTCGACTACCTAGTCCAGGGAGAGACATACAGAAACATACGGAAACTCTGCAGAAGGCAGCACTAAGAGACAGACCTGGACTCACCACCTGGCTCTACCACTTATTAGCTGTATGGGATCTACGCAGGTCACTTATTTGCATCCTTATCTGCTAATTATAGACTGTACCTATTCTCTCTGCCTTCAAGGGTTAACATGATCAAATGAGATATGCATGAAGTATGCATGTGAAACACAATAAAGTGTATGCAAAGTATGGGGGAAATATGGTGGTTTATTTGATTCATGTTGCTCGAGCAGAGGGTATATGGATCAATGGAGAGGACAGAGAGGCAGGGTACATGGAAGAGACTAGATGGTGTAGAATGTTGAAGGCTATGTTGCAAGATCTAATCTTTGTTCTTAAAACAGGTTAACTGTGAAATTCAATGCATATCTGTTTTACAGCTTTCAGAAAACCTTGGCATCCATTTTCATTTGATGCACAAACAGTCCTTTGAATTGCACAGGGTAGGTTCTATTTTTTCAGTTTTAGAGATTTAAAAAAAAAAAAATGAAGCTCAGGTAGGTTAATTAACTTGCCAAAGTCAGGTAGGTTGTCACTGGTAGAGCTGGGATTTCTTTTGTGTGTGTGTGTGTGTGTGTGTGTTCCAATAAAACTTTACTTACACAAACAAATGGCAGACAGATTTGCCCTGTGGGCTATAGTTTTTTTACCTTTTTGATTGTTATGTTAATCACCATACATGACATCATTAGTTTTTGATGTTGTGTTCCATGATTCATTGTTTGTGCATAATACCCAGTGCTCCATGCAGAACGTGCCCTCTTTAATACCCATCACCAGGCTAACCCATCCTCCCACCCCCCTCCCCTCTAGAACCCTCAGTTTATTTTTCAGAGTCCATCGTCTCTCATAGTTCGTCTCCCCCTCCAGTTCCCCCCCTTCATTCTTCCCCTCCTGCTATCTTCTTCTTCTTCTTTTTTTTTTTTTTTTTTAACATATGATGAATTATTTGTTTCAGAGGTACAGGTCTGTGATTCAACAGTCTTGCATAATTCACAGCGCTCACCATAGCACATACCCTCCCCAATGTCTATCAC
>NW_023270305.1:16496394-16498139 GCF_011800145.1 Mirounga leonina | reverse complement strand
CCCCCGGTCTTTCTGTGACCCCGAGGGTCCTGAGACCACACTGTCCCGGAGGGTTCCACCCCCCGCTTAGCCACCAGAGTGATGTCCCTCGGCGGAGCAGACTTTTAAAAGTTCCGATTTTGTGCTCCGTGGTTCTATCACTTGCCAGAAGCAGCCGACGGAGGCCCCTCCCCCACCATCTATCCTCCCGAATATCGCCTGGGATTCACTTCTCCGCACGTCCTACCTTCCAGAAAGTGGTCGCTTTTCTGTTGAGAGAGTTGTTGCTCTTCTTTCCTTCGATCTCCTGTTGAGTTTGTAGGTGTTCAGAATGGTTTGATCCCTATCCAGCTGAATTCCTGAGAGGAGACGAAATCCAGGTCTCCTACTCCTCCGCCATCTTGCTCCCTAACCTTAACCTTAATTTTTAAACATTAATTACCTCCTCAGTCGCCTAAATTTAACCTTGATTACCTCTTAAGTGTAACCTTATTTATCTCCTAAATTACCTAAATTTAACTTTCATTACCTCCTTAAAGCTGTATCTCCAAATACAGTCACAATGAAGGTTGGGACTTCAACATTTGCATTTGGGGGGGGTGATACAATTAATTCAGTCCATAGCCCCTTCACTCCCACCAGCCCCATACCCTCAGAGGAGAACCTGGCCTCATCTCGGCTCCCACAGGTTCAGTTTAGCATCACTAGCCTTAATTAGCTTCATATTACGTGCGAAACTCTGCATGGGACAGCATAGAGGTGGAGAGGAAGCAGTGTCAGCCCCCTCTACAAGTCGACTACCTAGTCCAGGGAGAGACATACAGAAACATATGGAAACTCTGCAGAAGGCAGCACTAAGAGACAGACCTGGACTCACCACCTGGCTCTACCACTTATTAGCTGTATGGGATCTACGCAGGTCACTTATTTGCATCCTTATCTGCTAATTATAGACTGTACCTATTCTCTCTGCCTTCAAGGGTTAACATGATCAAATGAGATATGCATGAAGTATGCATGTGAAACACAATAAAGTGTATGCAAAGTATGGGGGAAATATGGTGGTTTATTTGATTCATGTTGCTCGAGCAGAGGGTATATGGATCAATGGAGAGGACAGAGAGGCAGGGTACATGGAAGAGACTAGATGGTGTAGAATGTTGAAGGCTATGTTGCAAGATCTAATCTTTGTTCTTAAAACAGGTTAACTGTGAAATTCAATGCATATCTGTTTTACAGCTTTCAGAAAACCTTGGCATCCATTTTCATTTGATGCACAAACAGTCCTTTGAATTGCACAGGGTAGGTTCTATTTTTTCAGTTTTAGAGATTAAAAAAAAAAAATGAAGCTCAGGTAGGTTAATTAACTTGCCAAAGTCAGGTAGGTTGTCACTGGTAGAGCTGGGATTTCTTTTGTGTGTGTGTGTGTGTGTTCCAATAAAACTTTACTTACACAAACAAATGGCAGACAGATTTGCCCTGTGGGCTATAGTTTTTTTACCTTTTTGATTGTTATGTTAATCACCATACATGACATCATTAGTTTTTGATGTTGTGTTCCATGATTCATTGTTTGTGCATAATACCCAGTGCTCCATGCAGAACGTGCCCTCTTTAATACCCATCACCAGGCTAACCCATCCTCCCACCCCCCTCCCCTCTAGAACCCTCAGTTTATTTTTCAGAGTCCATCGTCTCTCATAGTTCGTCTCCCCCTCCAGTTCCCCCCCTTCATTCTTCCCCTCCTGCTATCTTCTTCTTCTTCT
>NW_023270305.1:16481748-16496294 GCF_011800145.1 Mirounga leonina | reverse complement strand
CACTCCAGCAACCCTCAGTTTGTTTCCTGAGATTAAGAATTCCTCATATCAGTGAGGTCATATGATACATGTCTTTCTCTGATTGACTTATTTCAGAGCTGGGATTTCTAACTCCTAGTCCTTTGTCCACTGCGCCACCCAGTTATAGGGATGTACAACCAATCCCTGAATGGGATCTAGAATGAAAGCCTATCTTCATGCTCACATGTTCATACATATTAGCAGAGCCTGAAGCAGGGGCTCCTTTGCATCAGCAAGATTTCCCTGATTAATCTAAACTCACCTAAAACTAGGAATAGCTATAGCTCCTGCCTGGAATGATGATAAAGGCTAGTTTCCTTTGTCCGTCAAAGTTTGAAATTTAACCTGAATCACCCTCATCATGAGTCTATAGCCCAGGGGCCAAAGTCATCACTTGTTCAATGACATCTATTAATGAGAAATTTTCTTCAGTGAATCTTAACAACATTTATGATGTAGAGAATGCATAAATGCTTTCTAAATCTTAAAGCTCTATATATAATAGTAGGAGCTTCTTATTCACTTACATTTTTATTTAGTTTGTATATATTTAGTGCAGTTTCACTCTGGTCATTTAATCTATAGAACTGTGAATTGGCTTTCTTATTTGAATATATTGAAAATACACATTTCAATATCCTCATTTTTCACAAAGAACCTGAAGTGCCATGTAGTATACAAATCACACTTAAATACAGCCATCTGTAGAGATAAGACCAGTAGTGGATCCTTGATTAATGATGGCCAGTTTGACTCTGGGGCTTGTAAAGTTAGTTCAAAAGAAAAAAATAGGTACCAGTAGGTAATTAGACTATGAGTCATACAGTGTGAAATTCAAAAACATAGGCAACCAAATTTCAAAATATAACCTGTGATAACTATATCAATGTGTATATTTCCTGTGAAAATATGTCTTTTGAAGATAGCAAAGCATTAATCTAGGAAGATCGCTAATACTTGGTTTGCATAACATTTTTTGTGATACCTTTAAGAACAACATTTAAAATAGTGTATTAAAATTATAAATACCTAAAACACTCAGGTATTTAATATTTGCCAACCTTGATTCTATCTCTCTTTTCCTTCTCTGCTTTCCATAAAACCTTAACATTTTCTTCTCACTTACAGTAGCTTGGGTGTCAAAGTCCCTAAGCCACCATATAACTCTCTGGTGCTTGGAATTAGAGACCCTGTCGTTAGGCTTAATATCGCTTGCAAAAAAATGAAATAAAATTCTTCATTTATGATGGTTCTATTAATACCAGAAAATCCCTAAGGTCACCTCTTAGCTATTGTTTTATTCTCCTACTTTTTTGTGAGGAGGGAAGGCTTTTATTTTCTCCTTAGTGGCTCTGGAGGAGGCCAGAAGAGGGGAAATATGCACAGTCCACATTGGGGACCCTCCGGAGCCTCCACAACTGATGCTCCCCAACCAACTGGCCTTCCGCCTCACCCTCTTCCGGGTCGCTTGCCAGGATTTGAAGGTACACGTGGCCATGAACGTTCAGTCAAGTTTCTGTCTAGACTGTGAATTGTATTCTGGTGCATTGGGAAGACAACCAACATGAACTACCCAAAACATGTCTTACTCTTTATTATTAAAGGGCTTTTATGGGCAGTGGGGGGAGGGAGTAGAACGGGAACTGTGTTTGTTTGGTCCTCGACTGGCCCTCAGGTCCGCCCATCATTTTATAGGTCTGGGAACATGAGGGGACCTCTTCAGCGTCAGCTTGTTTCCAATTAGCTTAATGGTGAAAACTGTGAGCGTGGAGTCAGGCTGACCTGCATTCCTTTCCTGGCCCATGACCTGCCACAGTGTGGAGCACTGCTCCAGGCGTTGATCTGTAAATGGGAATGATAATAGTACTCACCTCAGACAGTTGTTACCAGGATAAATTGAGATCACATATGTAAAGGACTTATCATGGTTCCTGGCAACTCAATAATGTTTGATGTTGCTGTTGCCGGAAGATGGATAGTGGCCACTAAGTGGACAGTAGTGCGTGGATTGTGGTTCCTTGGAATCTGTGCTTGCTGTAACAGAAAGAATTATGAGAGCAATGAAAGATTATTCCATTTAAGATTCTCCTATAAAGCTTAGTTCAAAAAATCCTAAAAGAAAACTCTGACTACTCTGTGAGGAAATTCAATATTCCATTTCAAGAAAGATTAAAACAAATGAAACTCCTCTCAGAGGCCATTGTGTTTCTGTTCATGATCACAGACGTCTGCTTGGAAAAACACCTGCAGTTTGGGGCACCTGGATGTATCAGGCAGTTGAACGTCAGACTCTTGATTTCAGCTCAGGTCATGATCTCAGGGTCATGAGGTCGAGCCCCGTGTTGGGCTCCATGCTCAGTGAGGGAGTCTGCTTGAGATTCTCTCTCTCCCTCTCCCTCTGCTCCTCCCCCTGCTCACGCTTTCTCTCTCTCTCAAAAAAACCCAAAAAACAAAAAAACAAAAACAACAAAATAAAACAAAACCTGTGATTAGAAAACGAGTTTCCCCTTGCTCCGTTCTTTCCTTAGGCTCTTGAACTTTCTAGCACTTGCCTACAGAGTTACTCTGTAAAACACAATAGAGGTTTAAATATTTGATCTGACAGATTATTTTAATCATAGTTAATAGGCAGTAGTCCTGTAGATTAGCTACGAGTGTGGGGCTTCTTAAGCACCCAGAAGCATGTGTGAAGGGGAAATTCTCCCACGGTGTCCACGTCAGGTCTGACACCATTGCTTTAATGCACATGTAACTCAACAGAACCCCACGTGCCCTCTAAATGACAACTTGCAACTTACTATGAGAAGTGTCTAACTTTGCCTTCTAAACACTTCCATGGCAGTCTTAGGCTCAACTTTTATTTTGGTTCCTTGCATCCTGTCTACATTAGAAAGAATGACTCGTCCCGGTGCATGAGCTCATTCTCTGTTTGTGGGGGCGGTTCCCCAGTTTCTGAGGAGAGACAAATCACAGAGTCTTGAACATTCTAAATCTGAATCATGTAACTCTTTTCTTATGGTATTCTTTTTTTTTTTCTTTTTTTTTTTACAGATTTTTCTGTATTTGAATAGCTTCTCCTTTAAAGCTTCATTCACTTAAAAGTTATTTGCATTGAGTTGCTTGGGATTATACATGAACTATTTTAGAAAACAGCTTTTACAGTCCGGTCTTTGCCAAAGATCTGGTTTTAGTTATTAAGGTGGCCAGACATTTTTTTTTTTTTTTGACTCAAGCATCTTAAACAGAATTCCACTAAGTTTTAAAACAGAACCGTATACCAGTTTCTTTATAATACGACATAGTAAGTGTTTGCTGTGCAATAACAAATGAATACGGTATAATACTTGTAAAGCGGTATGACTAAATTCTGTCCAAGAATACTCCACCATATGGTTCCTCCAGCTCATAAGTTTGGCTGAAATCCTTAAGAATTCTCCTGGTGACTATGGCTGCTGATACATTTAAGCCCCATGGAGTCACGAAAAATTGCAGTAAAATGAAAATTAGCCATATAACATGTTTTAATGGAGAATACATGGGATTTATCCTGAATGTGCTAAGATTATATAGGAAAGTGTGAATTTTTCTTACGGATTTGTGGAACAATTTAATGCTCATAGATTGCATGTTGACAAAGGTAGAATGCTTGCAGTGAATCATAAGAGGCCTAAATGGGGCTTTTATTGTATTTGGGGGTCTCAAGGAAACATATCTCCAAAATCATAATGGAAGTCAAAGGGAAAAGAATGTAACTTAATACATACCTTTTAACTTTACACATAGCTATTTAAGGACTGCCTGAGATGCATAAAGGAAGATCAAGCTTTCCTGAATTTACCAGTTCATCATCTGAAGAATTCTTAAACTAAGCCCTGTTGATTTCTCCACTGGATGCTGAAACAGAATTAATGATATTTCCCCAGCCAAGTCAAGGTTGGATGCTCTACAGATTATTTCACTGCTTTTCCCTTTCCAGCACTTTCTTTCAACTTGGGCCCTTTGCGGTGCCCTGTAAAAGAGAGCACACTAAACTTTTCTGTCTTTAAATACACAAGATCTCTTCTTGCTTAAATGGTAATGAATAAATTACTTTCTGCCGCCTGACAGAAAGATGAATTGTTTAGCACTTATTATGCAGCCATCTACTTTAAACTCTGATTACAGTTCAATTCATATTTGATTCATAGAACTTGAAATATTCATCATTCCACCCCCTGCCCCCCTTCAAAAGGTCCTGGGACATCTTCCTGTTTCAACAAACAAGACGTGACTCATGCTTTCCAGCTCCCTCTCCTGTGGGGGTCTTGGTGGTAGACCAGCCGGAGACCCGTGTGCGCGGCATGAGCCCTAAGTTGGGCGGATTGAACGCTTCGCCGTTCCCTGGCCCACGGCCGTTCGCACAACAGAGTTACGATAATCATCTTCATCTGCTAAGTTAGGGAGTGGAAAGCGACTACCTGCCTTCCCCTGCAGAAAGTCACAGCATCAACAGTGGGTTGTGTTTGGGGGGGAGAGGGATCGAAGAGCCCTCAATGTCCTTCCTTGCAAACCGCCCTGCTTCGGAATCAAGGGAATGATGTGTTGTCCTCTTGGTACTGGGCTGAGGGCAGCTGGGGCTGGAGGACACCAGAGAATGGAGGAGAATTTTCCATTCTAATTGGGCTAGAGAGAAATCTTCTTATAAAACAGAGCCACGGTGGTCTGGAAAAGGCTGCTGTTGGCCTTCCAGAGAGCATCCTGCCCAACAGAGCCTCCCTGCGTCAGCCAGGTCTCAAAGCCACAGTGGCGCCTGGCATTAAGCATCATTAGGGATGATGGGTGTGATTACCTGACACTGAGATCTTTCTCTTTTGGAAACTGCAGCCAGGCTCCTAGCAGCAGATCTCCTAACTGCAGCGGGTAGACCGCGAGTGCTTTGGAGTAGCTCCTGGGTGTGGGGATGTTGGATAGCTGGGGCAGGGATAAGAGGGGCTTCCTCTTCATGGCAAGTCTCTCCCACTCCATTTGGGCTTCCGCCATGATCTCTGCAGAGACCTGTTTTGCTGGAAGGCAGCCATATACAAAGCAGAGAAGTAGAGAGGAAAATGCATACAGCCTTAGTCTCCTTGGGCTGCTATTAACAGTTCTGGAGGCTGGGAAGTCCAAGGTCGGGGTGCCAGTGTGGTCAGGGGTTTGGTAAGAGCCCTATTCCTGCCTTGCACATGGTTGCCTTCTTGCTGTGTCTTCAGGTGGTAGAGAGAGAGAGAGCAGGAGAGCGGTGCTGGTCTCTTTTCTTCTTAAAAGGATACTAAGCTCATCATGGAACCTCCACCCTCATGACCGCATCTAAACCTAATCGCCTCCCAAAGGCCTTTCCTCCTAAGACCATCACACTGGGGCTCAGGGCTTCAACATAGGAGTTTGACGGGGACACAAACATTTAGTCCATAACACATACCATGGGCAGTTGTCCCGAGCCCTGCGCTACTCCTCACTTCTTTGCTTTTGCAGGTGTTACTTACTCTGATGGAGATGCCTTCATCTGTCTTGGTCTTGTGACAAACCCATGTTTTAAGGTGCCAGTTGAGGGGTCCTCAAAGCCCTCCCCAGCCTTATCTTCGCTTGCCATGTGGAGCCTAAAGGCCCCAAACGTGTCCTGTCTCACCTCCTTCCTCCCCTGCCCCTGGGGCATGCAGAGCATGGGGGACCCTCTCCGCACCAGCCAGAGGCAGAACTGGATTCCTCTCTGTGTCTCCAGGGCCTGTCCCCAGCCTGGCCTGCCAGTAACATTCAGAGAAGGTTTGCAGGATGAATGAGTGAGTGTAGTGAGCATGGGATTGACAGAAAAAGTGGGTTCACACACGTGCTTTGCCTCTCACCAGTTCACTTATCTCTCATACTCCCTGGCTATCAGTTTTCTAATCTGTTCAGTAGTGGTAATTATAATTGCTACTTTGCTGGGCTATTGAGAGAATCAAATTAAATACCTGGAGGGGGAGAGCTTTGTAAATGGGAAATGATTCAAACAGTTTGGAACATTTTCTGGGACTATGTACACGCATATATACATACATACATACACATGTACACACATGCAAGTGTGGGCATTCTTCCTTCCGTTTACCCATGGATTCTGAAGTCAAACAGTTAATATTGAAGTCGAGCTCCAGCCCCCTTCTAGCTATGTAATCTTTAATGATTAACTTTCTCATTTGTAAAATCAAGAAAGCAAATAGAGGATGTTGGTGAAGATGACATAATATAAAGTAGTGAAATCGCTTCCCACAAAGCCTCTATGGGGTCTACAGACACTCGTCCTTACATCCTCACACACACCCCAAGCTTTGCTGACCTAGAGCTCCTTGGGCCCACACCACTCAGGTTGGCCGCTGTGGGTCCCACACAGTAGGGACTCTGAGGTAGCTTATTACCCGGGTGTTCATCTCATGGCCCCAGTGAGTATATATCTTCTGGGGATGAGGCACCCCCACCTCGTCCAGCACCAGGTTCTGCCCACAGTGAACACCCACCCCATAAAGCCCAGGTGAATGAATGTCTCTATTTACAGTGCCTTGGAGCAGGGCCTGGGCAGAGCACAGGAACAAGGAATCTTAGATACTGAGTCAAGGTGATGGTATTCTGGATGTTTCTCCTCACCCTGCTCTGCAGGAATAGTTCCCTCAAATCAAGGTTGGCCCTTCTGTTCTGCAGGCACGAACACCAAAGAGGAAGGGGTGCCCTCCCCCTGGCATCTCCTTTCTCTCCCCTGCCCTCCTTCCCCTTAGAATTTCTTGCACTCATCTTATAGACATTAAACCTTCCTTTGTAACACAGAAACATTTCTGTGTGAGAGCTCAAGGAATTCCAGAGGGTTGGTTCTGCTTTGTTAGGGACCCTGAAGGAGATGAACTTGGAAGAAATTTAAGGGTCCAGACATAACCCTGGCCTCCCCTTACACAGCCCCACCTGAACAGTCCCCCCAGGACTTGGTTTGGGGTTCCTTTTCTCACCTAGAGCAAGACTAGGGTTTGAGCAGGAGAGCCCTTTTTCCTTCACATGCCCCGAACACTGCAGTGAGCATATTTTGCAATCTGAAAGCAGGACACATGGTTTGATGAAGGATTTTTTTCCTATTTGATTTCTTTCTATGAAGTCTTGCTGGGGTATAAACATCTAATCCCATATGTTACACATTACAGTGAATACACTTTATTGAAAAGGAAAAAAAATACATGAGCAGAAATACAATTTTAGCTTTATGTGTATCTGTGTATACATCAAGTAATTTAGTATTTAAACATCTTAATTCAAGACAGCTCCAGAATATTTAACCAACAACTGAACAACTGTTGTAAACATGCTTTGCAAGAAGACATTTGAAGAAGATTTATATATTATGATTAATTTTTATTTAAATTTTTATTTAAAAATTTGTTCTTTTGTAAAGATAGTATAAGCACGTGATAGAAAATTTTAAATACAGGGAAATAAAAGAAATTCATTTATATTTTCATAGCTTTAAAGCAATAGCATTTTGTTTATTTCCTTCCAAACTCTGGATGAATTTTATATCCTAGTGGTCAAGAGCACAGCCTCTTGACGCAGACTGAGTTCAAATTCACACTGTATTGCTTACTATCTGTATGATTTAGGGCAAGTTACTTAACCTCTCTGTGCCTCTGCCCTCATCATTATAAAATGGAGATATTAATGGTATTGTTAAAAAATTATTCATGACTTTTTTAAAGATTTTATTTATTTATTTATTTGAGAGAGAGCATCCATGAGCATGAGTGGGGGGAGGGGCAGAGGGAGAGGGAGAAGCAGCTGGGAGCCCAATGCAGGGCTCAATCCCAGAACCCTGGGATCATGACCTGAGCCCAAGACAGACGCTTAACCAACTGAGCTACCCAGGTGCTCCTCTTGACATTTGTGAAAGAACAGTAAGGCAGATTTTATTTAAGAAGGGACCTACCATAATGAGTTTGTAGTAGAGGAGAGGGATTGGGCTCAACTTTTAACGCAACAAGGAAAAGTGAGAATTTATAGCCAAGGAGCAGGATGGGGTCAGTGGATGGAGGAAACACCCTAGGTGAGGGAAGATTCTAGCTAAACTGACTTAACAGGATTCTTGCTGAGGGCAGATCAGACATTAACTAGGGGATGGTGGAGGCTGAGGACCCAGAACAGATATTGAGGGGCTGAATGGGCTTAACAGGATTCCTGCTAGAACTGGACTTTACAAAGAAGGACATGGGAACCCCAGACTGGGTGTGGTCAAAAGGAGAGCTCAGAAGAGCCTGCCTAGAGTTTGATCAAGGGGAGAATCTTCATCAGCACCTACCACATACAGTCATTGTGAGAATTTAGAGTGTTTAACAAGTGTTAAAGTGAGCCACCATATTTATTTTACATTATCTTAATCATCCTACATGCATTTTATATCTTTTTCATTTAATGTTTTACCATAATTTTCTTCCACATTGCACATACTTTTTTGTAACTATGATTTTCAGTGGCTGTGAAACATTGCATCAGATTGCACTTAACCATTCTTCTATTAGTGGACATTTAAGTTCACCCCAGGTATTTTTTTCCTTTAAATAGCATTGTCCTGAAAATCATGGATATCACTTTTTCATAGTTTATCTTATTGTGAGAATAGATTCCCAGAAGAGGAGTATCAGGGTCAAAGGCTATGAAGTTGCAATTGCTCATGATATGCCAAATGGCTTTCCAAGGGCTTGAATCAATTCATATTTCCAAAGTAGAAGATAAGTGCTTTAAATCACCCTCACCAAATTGAGTCCTGTCATTTTTTTAATCAGCAAATTTAATAGGTAAAAAAATTTTTCATTCATGATAAATATGGTTGAGCGTTTCATAAGTGCAGGGACAGGGTCTCACACTAGGGATGCCGAGATGGAGAACATTGGTTCTGCCTGTGCTCCAGAGGAGGAAACTGGAAACCAAGCTAACATTTAAAACCAGAGGGATAAGTCCCTCCCAGAGTGCAGGGGAGGGACCCTCACCTAGCTTGGAAGTCAGGGAAGGGCTTTCTGGAAGTGGAGGGCTTGAGTTAGTCTTGAATAAAGAATAGTGGTTAGCCATGGAAGGTGGTGGAGGGTGGTTCCATGCGCAGAGGAGGGGTGAGGGGCTGGCACACTTGGAGAACTACAAGAAATTGGGCATAGGTATGGTTGAAAGAATGCTGAGAGATGAGGGTAGGCCAGGTCAGCAGAGAAGCTGGGTTCCTTTAATGTTACAGTCTTAAAGGTTGTTTGTTTGTTTCTTAATTTGTTTTTGATAATATAAGCAGCCTCAGTAGAACCCTGCAAGAGAGTTGCTCACTGCATATAATCAGATTTACCAATTGGGTCACAGTATTAAAATGTGAAAGGAATTTAGCCATGATGATTCTTCACTAAATAAAGTTAACCTGTATACTATTAGTGTTGCTGCTTCACTGAGTGAGGTTACCCCTATTGTAGTCCAGGTGGCAGAGCAGTGAGGCTGGCAGAGATGATCTTCAGAGTCTTCCCACTACCCCCACTGCACCCCTTTTTCGTTCTTCTCTTTCCTGGTTTTCTCCACAGGTTTGGGGACCTGCCCCACCCACTTCTCCTTTAAGTAATCTCACAATACCATAGAGAAGGTTGATTGGCCAAGCCCTCTCATACTAAGATGGTAGTGATTAGTTAAGAGGTCCAGCCCTTACCTCTCCAGGAGCATTTGGATTTTAAAGGAGGTCATTTGGAAATAGAAAATCTTGCAAACTCAAAAATCTCCAATGGTTGAATTTCAGGCCATAAGACTGGCCAGTGAGAGAGCTCTTTAAGGCTGGGGGTGGGCAAGAAGTATCTTCTGGGCCTCTTCCATCATCCACCATATTGGAGAGGGTTTGTGCAAGTCCAGGCATAGACATAACCTTGTGTCCCACTGCCCAGGGTTGGCTCTTGCCTTGGAATGTCTCCTTCATCTTGTTTTCTAGGTAGAGTGGGATCAGTGTCCTGGGATAGAATGCACCTTGTGATCAGCTGTCTCTGAAAGCTGGTGGGAATCAGGAAAGTGCCCAGTTGCCTGGCTGGGAGGGAGGGCTTCTATGAAATGGCCACATTTCCATAATCTCAATGTCACCTACATTTTTGCCCTAGCCACCTTGTACATAGGAAAAAAAAAATCTAGGGCAGTGCTCTTTGTCTCACCTCAGGAAAACATTATAATTCCCTCCCAGAAGATTTCCTAGATCTTAAACATCAGCTCAAACATTTATGCATGAAAAATTAGAGGCCATGAATGATGTATGCATTCTGGAAAGTCTGCTTGTAAATCTCCCCTCGCTCCTTTGCAAAGTCCCAGGATGGCAGCCAAAGCCTCATTTCCAACCCGTATTTCGAAGCCACCTGAGATGAAATTTCCTATTTGTTTCCAACTTCCATGGCCTTTGCATATTCAGCCCTCCCCTGTGGCAGATAAGTCTGCTATTATCTTGTCTGAGATATTGTTCTTTTACTTGACCAGATTATAGCACAATTGTCAGTTTGCTCTTTAATAATACTACTTCACAGGGGATTTGTAAGGATTAATGAAATAATGTTTGAAAACCACTTCCAATTTGT
Source organism: Mirounga leonina (assembly GCF_011800145.1). Taxonomy (NCBI): domain Eukaryota; kingdom Metazoa; phylum Chordata; class Mammalia; order Carnivora; family Phocidae; genus Mirounga; species Mirounga leonina. The sequence goes on along the minus strand of NW_023270305.1, from coordinate 16,485,675 downwards.
ATGCACTCTTTCTATGGAAGCTTGGGGGTTATTATTTCTTAGTGTTTATACTGTATCTTCCGTGTAAGAAGTTTTAAATGCTTTGCAAACATTTGGATCCATTTCAATGAGATGATGAAGCAATTGGCTGTTCGAGCTGGAGGGGCCTTTGAGACGATCTAGCCTTACCTTCAGACTGAGGAGGCGAGAAGCCTGAGGCCGAGAGAAATACCCAGCACAGCAGAGCTGCTTAGTGGCGGAGCCAGGTCTAGAATCTGCTGCCCTGTCTCCTTGCTCAGTTCTTCAAGTCTGATGGATTGAATTGTGCCCCGCCCCAAATTCAAATGTAGCACCTTGGAATGTGACCGGATTTGAAAATAGGGTTGTTGCAGATGTAGTTAATTAAGATGAGGTCCTACTGGAGGAGGGTGGGCTCCTGGTGTCCTTGTAAAAGGGGGAGATCTGGGAACAGGCACACATAGAGGGAGATCATCGTGTGAGCATGAAGACAGCCATCTACAAGCCAAGAAGAGAAGCCTGGAAGGGATCCTTCCCTCAGAGCTCTCAGAAGGAACAAACCCTGCCAAAACACCTTGATTTGGGACTGCTAGCCTCCAGAACTCCAAGACCATACATTTCTACTGTTTGAGTCACCTGGTTTGGGGTACTTCTGTACAGTGGCCCTAGCAAACTAACAAAGTCTTTCTTACCCTTAATTCTAATTATTGCCATTTAGCACATAAGAGATTGAGACAGGCAGAAAGGGAGACATTTGGTCCAAGGCTGGAAAGACAAGTAATGAGCTCAGAAACTCAGCTGCTTGTCCCTGCTCACCCCAGAACTCCTCTTGGGACAGCCGCCCGTGACGACCCCAATTTGATGCCCCTCTGAGGCCCTCAGTGTGGGTGGAGGCACCTGCCATAGCCCATACTGATACTCCTGTGCCCTACAGGCTGCTTCCTGGCCACATGGCGAGTGAGTGGCAGAAGAGGGACTCTTGTCTGCCAGTCCAGGGCTCTCTACTGGGCAAATACTGTCCAAACTTCAGTCCGTTGTTTCCAAAGCTCCATATTACTCCTGCTCTCATTTACTTGGTATTGTTAGAAGTCAGTTAGCTTTTTTTAAAAAACTAAATATATTTCGGGCGCCTGGGTGGCTCAGTTGGTTAAGCGACTGCCTTCGGCTCAGGTCATGATCCTGGAGTCCCGGGATCGAGTCCCGCATCGGGCTCCCTGCTTGGCAGGGAGTTTGCTTCTCCCTCTGACCCTCCCCCCTCTCATGTGTCTCTATCTCATTCTCTCTCAAATGAATAAATAAAATCTTTAAAAAAAAAAACCTAAATATATTTAACCTCATCTAAAGTGATAATATCTGCAAAATTATGGCTTTGACATATTAGTTATGTAATTTTTTTCTTAATACGTATTCAAATAAGTGTATAACTATTTTTAAAGTGTTTTATTTTTTCATCATCTTGTACATAACTGGTAGTAACCACCTGTTTCATAGTTTGGACAACTCTGCCCTGGGGGTAGCATGTGATAGGGAGAGGAGAAGTAGGGCCTGAGGAACATCCTGCAGGGAGAGGGGGTGGAAAGGGTGGGAGCACAGAGGGAAGGTTTAACTCTGGAGAGAAGGAGGGACCTTCTTCCCCTAATATGAGGACACATGGGCTCAGGGACAGAGCAACCTTGAAATGGAGGGGAAGGAAGATGACAGAGCTCATCCCCACTGACCTTGATTTTTTTTTTAAACAAAGCAGTATGACAAACTGATGACAAGTTGAAGGGAGCATTGAGCTTTAGATTTTAAATCAAAATTGTATTATAGTTCCCCTGAGACTTAACCTTGTTTGTCAAAGGGCAGAAGCAAGTTGTTTCAGAAGAAAAAAGTTGGACTTTGAACCTCAACTGTGGTTCTTAAAACACTGCTGTAATTGCTTCTGGATTGGATTTGGAGGTTGACCTTTGATCTGAAACATTGGTTTCCTAAGATGAAGCCACTCCCTAAATAAAGGCTGGTGTGATTGCCCTGAAGTGGGCTGAATGTGGGTCAGAAATGAAGAGCAGCTTCTAAAGCACTGGCCCAGCCCCTCCCCAGCAGTTCACCATGTTGACCCTGAGGAAGGGGACTGAGGAATGTGTTGGAGCAGACTCTGCACCCCTCCGCATTTGACCTCAAAGCGCCTACCTGTAGACACCATATAAGGGTAGGTCTTCCCAGCCTAACTGTGATGCCAGGACGGAAGAGTTCTCAGATGACTGTGGATGTGCTGCATTTTCACCCAGGAACTAGGTGGACAAATCCCACCATCTCCTGATCCCTGAAAGAGAGCAAAGATGATGGCAACAATCATTGGCATGTACTGTTAAAGAAAAATGAATCATGGTGTTAGTATGGTGACTAACATAACATAATAACATAATAACATAACATAATAAAAAAATTATAAAAAAAAAGAAAAATGATTCTGATGCTTGTTAAAATGGTAACGAAGGCTTTATTCAAGGCTATCGCAATAAGGGAGATGGAGCTCACTTCCAAATACAACAAGGACATGTGAGAATTTATAGCCAGGGAGCAGGTTGAGGGGGTCAGATGGAAAAGCACCCAGAGGAGACATCAAGGGTAGGGGGATTCTTGCTAAACTGACTTAGCAGGATTCTGGCTAAGATGGGGTGAGGCAGGCCAAAGACAGCACAGGGGGCCAAGGTTAAGGTCTAGTGGGCTCAGAAGAGCCTGACTGAAGCTTGGGCAACGAGAGAATATTTGTCAGTCTCCAAATCATTTAGAGTGAATGAAATATGCTGTCAACTTACAGAGGGGGGATCCTTGCAGAAAAGAGACAAACTAGATAAGTCTGTAAAGGGGCAGGGACCAGAGAATAGAGAAAGAGGGAATTTACCATAACAGCATTTACTGGGGCCTACCATCATGCCAGGCACATGAAATAGGCTAAAAAAATTTTTAAAAATTTTTTCCTATTTAATTATTTTTCTTATTTAATTATTTCCTAGGGTACTTGTTGACTATAAATTGCAAAATGATTACCACCATAGTATTAGTTACCACCATAGTGTTGGTTACCACCTCCATCCTGTCACGTAGTTACCATTTCTCTTTTGCAATGAGAACTTGTGAGATCTCTCTTAGCAACATTCAAATATATGATACAGTATTGTTAAGTAAAATCACCCTGCTGTACAGTAAATCCCCAGAACTTACTCATCTTACAACTGGAAGTTTGTACCCTTTGAGCAACATCTCCCCATTTCTCTCATCCTCCAACCATTGGCAACCATCCCTCTAGTCCTTTTCTGAGTTTGTCTTTTTTAGATTCCGTATGTAAGTGAGATCATACAGTATTTGTCTTTCTCTGTCTGACTTATTTCACTTACAGTAATGCCCTCAAGATCCATCTGTGTTGTTGCAAATGGCAGGATGTCCTTTTTTCCCCGTGGCTGAATAATATTCCATTGTGTATTTATATGTGTGCGCATGCATATATATATGTATGTATGTATGTATATATCTCACATCTTCTTTATCCACTCATCCATCTATGGACTCTTAGGTTGCTTTCGTATCTTGGCTATTATGAATGATGCTGCAGTAAACACAAGAGTGCAGATATCTTTTTGATATCCTGTTTTCATTTTGAGATAGGATAACATTTAATTGTGAGGCAGGGATTATTCTCCCCTTTGAACAAACTGAACTTCCAAGAGGTCAAGGAATGCAGAGCTGGCATGTGATGGAGTTGGGATTGGACACCAGGTCTCACTGGTGCCAACCAGGCTGTCAAGGAGAGGGAGCCAGGTGGCCCTGGTCAACAGGCACCTAAGGACTCAGGGGTCCAAGAAAAGCAGGACATTGGTTTAGGGAGGAACCATAGGTAGGACAGAGGAAAGGTAACTCTGCTCCTGGTTCTTTTTTTTTTTTTTTTTT